>NC_140212.1:1015312-1057812 GCF_951802725.1 Rutilus rutilus
CTTTTGTCTTGTTCATTCATAACTCTGATAATAACACTCATGCTGCTCTGAGCTGGAGAGGAGAGTGAGTATCCCGACTCCGCTCCCAGTTCCCAGTTCCCACGCACTGAGGAGAATGCAGAATATTCACATCCAGCAGCCCGAGACAGACACACACACACACACACTCTCTGCCATACTGAACAAAAACCTCATAAACACACACACACACACACACACACACACACCATTCCAGACCAGACGATAGATATATCAGACATGACGAGTATTATTATAAACACATTTAAACAGACACAATACACACACACACTCACACACACTCACACACTCTCTGCCATACTGAACAATAACCTCATAAACACACACACACACACACACACACACACACACCATTCCAGACCAGACGATAGATATATCAGACATGACGAGTATTATTATAAACACATTTAAACAGACACAATACACACACACACACACACACACACACACACTCACACTCACACACTCTCTGCCATACTGAACAATAACCTCATAAACACACACACACACACACCCACACTCTCTTATACTCTCTCTCTCTCACACACACACACACACACACACACACGTCACTCACACTCACACACTCTCTGCCATACTGAACAATAACCTCATAAACACACACACACACACACACACAACACTCTCACATAACACACACACTCTCTTTTACTCTCTCTCACACACACTCACTCTTACACACACTCACTCTTACACACACACTCACTCACACTCACACACTCTCTGCCATACTGAACAATAACCTCATAAACACACACACACACACACACACACACAACACTCTCACATAACACACACACTCTCTTTTACTCTCTCTCACACACACTCACTCTTACACACACTCACTCTTACACACACTCACTCTTACACACACACACTCTTACACACACACACACAAACTCTTATACTCTCTCTCACACACACGTTCACTCTTACACACTCGCACACACACACACACACACACACACACACAGACACACACACTCATACACTCACTCTTACACACACACACACACTCACGCAGTAACAGGGATGGTTGTGAGGGTGTGTGTGTGTGTGTGTGTGTGTGTGTGTGTGTGTGTGTGTGTGTGTGTGTGTGTGTGTGTGTGTGTGTGTGTGTGTGTGTGTGTGTTTTCCAGAGCTGTCAGCAGAAACCACAGCGCTCAGCATTACAGTGATCCGTTCATTCAGTCGGACTGATCAGTAACGACACACACACACTAATGACAGTAACGACACACACACACTAATGACAGTAATGTCTCTGTTTTACGGTAATAAATGATAGTCCTGGAAATATTATGGCTATAGATTTAAGACATCATGACCGTGAGGATGATCGTGAGGTTATGTGTGCCAGTGTTTCATATTTGGTGAAAGTCTTAAACTAAATGAAAATGAGAAGTATTGCTTTGGCAGCTAGCCTAGCTGTACTGAATCGAAGCACTAACATTTTAAAAAGGAGGGCGGGGACAAAGATTACAAAAATACATACAAAAAAAACTAAATATTAAAGCTAGTTCAATAATAACTATAATAGTATATGACAAATACAATAACACTGCAATGCACAGGAAATAAAGCTGCACTAATAAAGAACTTTTATGGAGTTTTTTATTTTCAGGCCTGGAAAAATCATAAAAAAATGTATGAAAAACCCTCGAAAAAGTTTTTGAAAAATATATAGACAAATTCATTATTTTTTAACCAAGAAATCCTTCTTCGTAAGTGCAATCTTATATATATATATTTATTTATTTATTATTATTATTATTATTATTATTACTATTTTTATTATATAACATTCACACCTCCCTGGAACTGTTCACACACACACACACACACGCATACCCCCACACACTCACACAAACACACACACACTCACTCACTCACTCATTGTATACAATATAAATGCCTCATTCATACACACACGCACACACACACACACACACACACATACACACTCTAAATGTTCAGGAATGTGTTGCACTTCATCAGGTGTGTGTCTGTAAACATGTTGTCAGTGGGCAGTAAACACGAGCTCCTGTGGAACTGATTGGTGTTGATGTCACACACACACACACACACACACACACACACACGCACGCACGCACGCACGCACGCACACACACACACACATCTGCACTGAGAACATCTTATTAACAGAAATAAACAGACAGAGTTCTGCAGGCGTGTGTGTGTGTCGGTCGTTTAACTGATGACGGACGGACGGCACTTCATCAACTGACTGATTTCCACTTACTGTTAATCTGGACTTCCCAGTCTGCAAAATATGTTCTAAGAACGTTTTGCTAATGTTCCCATTAAGATATGAAAATATTATTTTTAAAAACTTTGAAAATGTCCAGTTTTTAAAATGTTTTAAAAGGTTTTCTTGGTTCTGTGAACGTTAAAGGAAGATCCCACTGTATCGTTCTTCAAACGCACGGAACGTTACTTTTGAATCTGAACGTTCTAAACCGAGCAGAAACATTTAAACACTCTCAACTGAAACATTTCAGAATAAAACCCTCGATGAACGATGAAGAAATGTTTTGAGAACATTATTAAAGACCTGGAAAGATTACTGTAAGAACTTTTGTTCATAACTTTGCTAGAACATTCTGAGAACGTTCCCGTTCGCTGCGTTACTGTGTGTTCAGTGTGTGTTCAGTGTGTTTCTCTTTGTGTTTGTGTTTGGTTTGTAGGACACTGTTCTTTAGGGAGCAGTAACTGAGAGGAGAGCTAGTGTACTACTGTGACATCCACCTACTGACGGTGAGTGTGTGTGTGTGTGTGTGAGAGAGAGAGAGAGTGTGTGAGAGTGTGTGTGTTGTCTCTGTGTGTGTGTGTGTAGCAGTGCCAGGCTGTTAGTGGGTCACCTACTGAAACACAGTGAGCATGTGATCATGTGTTCTTGCCTACTTTAGCCTCAGTGTCAAAAACAGTTGAAAAACAATAATCCTAAACAAGTTTCCTGAAAACTGCGCCTTCTGCCATTGGTTGGACAAACAGAGAGCCCCGCCCCCAATCTGCCATTGGTTGGACAAACAGAGAGCCCCGCCCCCAATCTGCCATTGGTTGTCAGAATGTTTTGAGTGTCAGTTTCTCTCTTCAGTATTAATGACTTCTAGTTGAACTTGTAAAACTGGGAATTAAAGCTTTCAAGAATTTAAGATTTAAAGTGAATATTTCATGTTCTATGATGTCAGTTAATGGTCACATGACATGCAGGTAAACAAATGTAATATTTCATCTTTTTTTTCTTCTTTTTTTTTCAATTCATTTATTTGTACACAACACACATCGTTTCAAAGCAGCTTCACAGAAAGTTCATGAGTCCACATTACAGTTTAGATCTGTAATCAGAGGAACTGTTTAAGTTATGCATTTCAGAAATGTACATATGCAAACACAGTTAGCTAAAATGTATTAATTTAATTTAAACAACGTAATAATTAAAGGCAGAAACAGTGAGCTCAGTGAAGTAATGAATACTTGTTTGTTCACAAATGATTATGACATTTTGTATCAGAAAAACAATGTTTTTGTGTCTCAGTTTTGAGAATGTTAGCTACTAGCGTTCTGTTAACCAGAGAATGTCTAATAAGGGGAGAACTTCCACTCTCAGTAAACTTCCGGCTTCTGAACTGGCTGCAGTTCCACTCTGGCTCCACATGAGGGCGCGCACAGGACGAGTGCAGTTCCACTCTGGCTCCACATGAGGGCGCTCACAAGACAAGTGCAGAATGAATGGAGGTCTATGGCGCTATACCCCTCAAAATCCACTTTTCTCAGGATATCATTTTTTGTCTAGTCATTTGAACGTTGTATTCGAAAGGAGATGCAAAGAAATTACACATTGCTGGATGTTAGATTTTTTAGAGTCACTTATTTGCTTTAAAAAGTCTTTTAAAATGCTTCCTTCCTTCCTTCACTGACCAATCAGCGTTCATTAGCAGAATGCTAGCGTGTTATGGGCAACAACAACTCAACCTGTAAGAAATCGAAAGGACATAAGTACTCGTTCATTCAACGTTCGACCTATAACCCATGTTGAACTTGCAAAACCTACAATCAAATCTGAGATTTCTCAACGGCAATCGGGTGAAAGAGACACATTTAGCCGTCTAGCCCCATAGACTCCCATTCATTCTGCACTCATGGGCGATCGCCCCCAGTGGAGCTCTGGTGGAACTACAACTAACATTCGGTACAATAGGACTCAATAGGGAGTGGGCAGGCTCTCCGTAGACGGGCTCTGTGTTAGCTGTAACTGTTAGCTAAACTGGCTGTTTGTGTAACGCTGATTTTATCTGCTTTTTCCATAGTTAGGGGATGGCGGTGAACGTTTACTCCACATCGATGACCATCGAGAACCTGAGCAGACATGACATGCTGGCCTGGGTCAACGACTCGCTTCACCTCAACTACACCAAGATCGAGCAGCTCTGCTCAGGTACGCTACTAGCGCTGAGAGCAGTCGCGCGTGTCCAGGGCCGTACGTAGGGTTTTCTAAATACCGAGGTCCCAGGTGTCATCTTGCTAGGGGGGGGGGGGGGGTTGGGGGCATGCATTATACACACACATTTAGATGTTCCTGATCTACACATGTGCATTTTAAGGTGTTTGAAGTCCACAAAAAAAAGATTCACAGACTTGAGAATCAGTTTAAATGTCGCAGTGAATGATCCACACTACAAAATGGAAGTGCAGAATGTTTATGCTTATGCTTATTGTTGACAAAACACAATCACATACGCGAGACGAGACTCTGATTGGTTTATTGCACGTTACGCCCAAAACACACCCATTACTCATTAAGAGAATAGAGAAGACACTTTTAGATCTTGCACCGGGAGCGCCGACCATTTGTCCCGTCGTTAAACTAGCAAAAGTGGATTCGGACTCAACCTAAGTGCACTTGCTTTAGACCATGAGCTTAGATCGTTAAAATAGGGCCCTTTGTGTTTGCTGGTGTTGCCATTGGCTTTTATCTTGCTTAGTTGGGGACATTAAATCTAACATTTAATTTAATATTCAACAATATTATTGATCTCCTGCATTGACAGCATCATATGAGAACTGTGCTGAGCTGGACGATGACATCACGGTTTTCTCCAGAGCGGCTATATATATATATATATATATATATATATATATATATATATATATATATATATATATATATATATAAGCAACACTATGTAAAAATTTTTACCTTAAAATAATGTTTCCAAAATCGTTTCAGTGGTTCATCAAGTCGTAACGGGGTGAACGGCACTTCTGCCTCCGCTTTGTGGCCCTTTATCTGCGATTTCCACACTATGTAAGATTGCCAGATCGGGTCGCGTTTCTGTAGTTCTAATGAGACATAAGAAAACTACAAATTTGACTTGTTTTACGGCAAGCGTTACAATAGTCATTATTTAGTTTTTCTTCGTTTCTGATGTCGCAATACATTATACTTTCATAAAATCATGCATCATACTCTACATTGTCTGTGGAAATCGTTCATTCCAGTGCCGGTGCTGGATAAACAGTGCGTGCGACGGTAGGCTAAATGATTTACGACAGCGGTAATGGACAATTCCGCTTCCAACCTGTAGGAGGACCGCAGAGGAAAAGTTCCTTAGTGTTGCTTTAAGCTGGACTGTGACGCTAATTTCTTCTTGAAACAAAGTTTGTCGCATTACTGTCCTGTTATCTCTGTAAAGCTGCTTTGAAACACTCTGTAAAGCGCTGTGTAAATAAATGTGACTTGACTTGCTTGGTTGTGTTGTGGCGTTCCTCAGGCGCGGCGTACTGCCAGTTCATGGACATGCTGTTTCCCGGCTCTATTCTGCTGAGGAAGGTGAAGTTTCAGGCCAAACTGGAGCACGAATACATCAACAACTTCAAAGTGTTGCAGGCGGCGTTCAAGAGGATGAGCGTCGACAAGGTGAGACCGAGAAACACTCAACATTAGGGGTGTAACGAGACCCTCACGTCACTATTCCACACATATCACGATCCTGAACTCACGATACTGAACTCACGATACTGAACTCACGATACCATATTATCACGATACTGAACTCACGATACTGAACTCACGATTAGGGCTGCAACTAACGATTATTTTGATAATCGATTAATCGGACGATTATTTTTTCGATTAATCGATTAATCGGATAGGGTTTTTTTAAATTCAATTTGATTTTTGTTTATAACTAAATAAAACCCTAAATCAGGGTATTTATGTGTAAAAGTGTACTTTAAAAAGTGCAAAAGCCACACATTGAGTTTTACTAATATAATCTTACATTTTTACATTTTAAACCCCAAACACAAAAGTTTGTCCAGTTTTTAAACAGTAAAACTTCTTTAAATATCCAAAATATAAATAAACAAAACAAAATATTGAGTTGCGCTGCTCATATAAACTTCACATTATGAAATTAGGACACAAACATGTTTGTAATAAGATATTAAGCAGCAGATTTTGAATTCCAATGTAGAATGCGATCTGTTATTTCTTGATAACAGACGCTGCGAAGTATAACACACCAGAAAAACAGAGCGTTGCTATGGACACAGGATTCTAACCGTAGAGACGGAACGGACTATTTTCTTTAGCGGAAGCAATACAATCATTTTTAAATCAAGAAACTCCTTTTTAAATCAAGATTTTGTGTAAAATTATTGATTTATTTGGTGGGTAGCCATGTAATAAGCGGGATTATCCCTTACATAGTAGACAAATGCTATAAAAAGAGAGCGGAATGGAGGTACGCAGCTGACAACAGGCTTGATTAAAAGTACAGGAAAAATGATGTATTACTGCACAAACATTCGCTGAAAACCACTGACTACAGTGACTAAAAAACAATATTTTACTGCTGCTGTTATTAACTGCCTTTATATTTAGTGCTTCACTTTGTAAACACCATTTAATTTAACCTATTTCTGCGGTAGCGCTATTTTAATCCATCACTTATGTTGCGAGCGAACTGATTGCGCAACCTGATGCTCGATACAAAATAGATCTAGTGTGACTGTCCCGAAGTTAGTAAACAAAGCTGTTTACACAGTAGCATTGAATTAAACTAGACTATACCATTTTCACATCTTCATATAATGAGAATATACAGTTTTTGCTTGCCGTGCTGATGTTTCTCTCCGATTACTCTCTGCCATTTCGCGTGACTGCGTTGTCATGAAAGTGACGTCATCAGTAACGCTCCCCGTGACGTGAGCAGACCAACTAATCGACAATGACATTCGTTGACAACGATTTTCATAATCGATTATTATCGATTTTATCGATTAGTTGTTGCAGCCCTACTCACGATACCATATTATCACGATACTGAACTCACGATACTGAACTCACGATACTGAACTCACGATACCATATTATCACGATACTGAACTCACGATACTGAACTCACGATACTGAACTCACGATACTGAACTCACGATACTGAACTCACGATACTGAACTCACGATACCATATTATCACGATACTGAACTCACGATACTGAACTCACGATACTGAACTCACGATACTGAACTCACGATACTGAACTCACGATACTGAACTCACGATACTGAACTCACGATCCTGAACTCACGATACTCCAAGACATGTGATAAAAGGTTAACAGAAAACGTCCTGTTGATTAAAATGCTAAATTTGATATTACATTGTGTGTGTAAATGAATAGTCTTGGACTTGGTGCTGGAAACCCAATGAACAATAGAGACACCAGAATAACAATATTCATGATTCTGAAGCTGAAAATACAGAATTATTGTAGATGAATATGTTTCACTGACTAGATATATTAAAAATAATGTATAGGCCACTTTTTACTGGTAGCATCAGACATTTGGCATTATCAGGACACACTAATATGCATTATTATACATTATATTAGTTTAAGGTGAGACACGGCAGGCAAAAACATCGATTCATGCAGATTTTGGGCTAGTTTACTCCTTCAATATGCGTTCTTTCAAGCTGCTATAAAGAAAACGTTGAAAATATACATTAAGATGTTTATTTTATTACATTTTGTTTACTTGCGGCAGTAAGTTTCTCCCGAATTTACCAGGAAGTTAGCATTCCAGTGCGACACGCCAAGATCCGTCTGTTCACTGAAGTCTGTCATGACTGGTGTCGTTGTAAAGCTCCGAGTCTCCTGCACAACGCTATGTAACCCAAATATGGGCATTTCCTTTCTATCAGTAACCAATCGTGAATGTCCAAATATGGGCATTTCCTTTCTATCAGTAACCAATCAAGAATGTCCAAATATGGGCATTTCCTTTCTATCAGTAACCAATCGTGAATGTCCAAATATGGGCATTTCCTTTCTGTCAGTAACCAATCGTGAATGTCCAAATATGGGCATTTCCTTTCTGTCAGTAACCAATCGTGAATGTCCAAAGGGGGATTTAAAGCTAATGACGAAATCTCATTTCGAGCTATTTAACTCTTTAAATGTTCAAATTTAGTTTTTTGTGATTCTCCAGTACAAACATCTCAGCCCATGTACACCAAACTCTCCAGTTATACACTTAGCAGTATTCTGAAGACATTTTCAGAGGGATTTGTTAATAAATCATTCCTGATTTATGTGACATTTTAATCAAAAAAATATGGCGAAAATCGATTTTTTTAAGGCTATGGACGGTATATTTTGATTTCCTAGGTAATGAAAGCATCTATCCTGAAATCCCTCCATCTTGTGTGTAAACAAAATGATAAAAGAATTATGCACCTGGCTTTATCATATGTTCATTGTTCTACCGAAAATATATGCAAAATCGTGCATATTTAATGAGATAATGCCTAATTTGCATAATTAAACATACAAATTTCTAAAACTTGTAATACATTTTTTTAATATACTTGTGTAAGTAATCAACTGAGGAAGTTTCATGGTGATATCTATTATTTTAAATGTTTACCCTATTCACCTGTAGTGTCGCCTTAACTGACACGAAAACTGAAAACTTGAATTTTTTCTCACACAGTCATTTTTATTTTGGCTGAACTATCCACGAAACATGTTGCATTTCTGTATTGCGATATATTGTGACAGCCCTACCTTCTTACACGTGATGTCTGATTTCAGATCATTCCCGTGGAGAAGCTCGTGAAAGGGAGGTTTCAGGACAACTTCGAGTTCGTTCAGTGGTTTAAGAAGTTATTTGACGCCAACTACGACGGGAAGGAGTACGACCCTCAGTTTGCGCGACAAGGCCAAGACATCACACCTCTTCCCAACCCAGGTGAAGTCATTTTCCACAAATCCAAGAGCTCCTCCAGAGCGGCAGGTAACCCGACGCGCACACACACACACACACACACACTCTCTCCGCACGCGTGTGTCTGTGTGTGCTTCGCTCGCCTGCGTTGAGTCTCTGCGAGAAACCTTCTCAAACTAATGGTTTTGTGTTTGTTTTCAGGCTTGAATTTGTTTCGGATCTGATCTTGTGTGTTCTGGCTTTGGAGTTCAGTTTCATTCTTTTTATTGATAGAAAAATCTATATATTAATAAATCAGCATTTATTATATATATATATATATATATATATATATATATATATATATATATATATATAATATGAAAACAAAGAAGAATATATATGTACTTTCCTATTTTTTATTTTTTTTATTATATATTTAATATTTATTGTATATATAATAATAAAATAATAAAGAAGATATATATATATATATTCAGTTATTTTATATTTTATTTGTATACATATATTCTTTTAATTAATTTTTTTCTTTTTGATATTTTTTATATATTCTTGTTTGTTTTATTTAATTATTTAATTATAAATTCTTTAATATATATATATATATATATATATATATATATATACACACACACACACACATGTATAAAAACAATAATGGTAATAAATAAGTGTAAATAGATAAAATACAGAAACAATAATTAGGAAGAGTAGAAAGAAAGAAAGAAAGAGAGAAAATAAGGAAATGAAAATAGAGTTTTTCTTGTGCTGTTTCTGGGCTTTGGATTTTAAGTGTGTGTTCATCAAGTCTGAGACTCTCGAAGTAGATCTTGAATTTCCATTGGCTGATGAATGAGCCTCTGCTCTGTGATTGGTTGCTGTATGAAGTGGTGTGTGTTGTGATTGGCTAATGACTTTGCTTTCACATATAGGACCCCAGCGGACATCACCGACGGCACCGAAAACGATGCCCGCCCCCCCGCGTGTCATAAACTCCGCCCCCTCGACTGGAATCAGGCGGAACATCCCGATGACACGAAACGGAGGCGGCGACGCCGAGATCATGGAGCTCAACCAGCAGGTGAACAAGTTTACCTCGACTTCTGCTGCTTTTATTGGTTTTTATAAAGTTTTTACAAATGCAGAAGGAGGTCAGAAGGAGATACACATTTATAATATACAAATATATGTTTGACTCTGAACACCAGCATAAGCCAATGAGAAGTGCAGAATGCAGCCTAATTTAAATATGTGTTTATTTTCAGTAGTGCTAGGCAACGATTAATCGCATCCAAAATAAAAGCTTGTGTTTACATAATATATGTGTGTATGATTATTTTGTATATATAAATCCACACATGCATGTATATATTTTAAGAAATATTTGCAAATATACACAATTTATATTAAATATAGATATTTTATATATAAATAACACATTTTTCTTAAATATATACATGCACATGTTTTATTTATATATGCAAAATAATCATACACACACACATATATTATGTAAACACAAACTTTTATTTTGGATGCGATTAATTGTTTTCCAGCACTAATAAATATATGTTTAACTCTGAACACAAGCAAGAGCCAATGAGAAGTGCAGAATGCAGCCTAATTTAAATATGTATGTATTTTCAGAAATGGTGTGCTACTTTAACACATCACGATTCGTTCGATTAGCATTCAATTGATAATTAGCCAGAATTGATTAAGCACTAAAGTACAGACAAAACAAAAATAAGATTAAGCAACTATGAAAATGAAGATTAGAGTCGTTGAACGCTTCACTGAACCGTGTGTTTCCTGCAGCTGATGGACCTGAAGCTGACGGTCAGCGGTCTGGAGAAAGAAAGAGATTTTTACTTCAGCAAACTCAGAGACATTGAGCTGGTGTGTCAAGAGCACGAGAGCGACACGAACCCCGTCCTCGGCAAAGTCCTGGAGGTCCTCTACGCCACAGAGGTGACGTGCATTGAAACACAGGCGCTGTTAATGCAATGCATTGTGGTCAGTTAGTGCGACTAAACATGCTATTAATGTAATGCATTTAACCATGGCATGACATCAGATTTGTGAAGTATTGCTTTTTTTGTTTGTTTTTTGTTTTACACATGACGTCATAAACAGTGACCACACACACCAGGGTTCGTACAAGGTGACTTGAATTTGACTTTTGGAAATTTTACTCCTAGAAAACCCTTGAAAATAATCATATTTATGATGAAGTTCTTGAAAGACAATATATGGGAAATTGATTTTTAATTTTGTTGATAAAACGATCTTTTCACACAAAATTAACGCCTCAGTCCGTCTGATATAGAGGCGTTTCACACGGTTATGAGTGTGATATCGCTCATAAATATCCGAGTATATGATACATCATTTATTCTTAAAGTCAATCATATATTCATGAGAGAAAAATGGCTTTGGATTTCAGTTTGATTCTTTTTATTGATGCTTTTAAACAAGAGAGATAAAAAAATCAATATATTAATAAATCGGCTTTTATTATATTTTTTACATATTCTTGTTTATTTTTATTTAATTATTATTTTTATTATAAATTCTTTATATATATAAATATAAAGTGCGAAAGAGACTGTAGAAGGTTCGCACTCTGAAAAAACTAGACAAAGTCTTTAACAAAAAGAATCAATTATTTTAATAGAGCAAGAGCAGACGTTTCAGCCATCCAGCTATTCTCAATGCTCATAATGAATCAACAACAGACATGCAGTCAATTAATACCCAATAGTTAATCAGGAAACAATTAACAGGTGCAGAGGGAGGGGCTTCAGCCCAGACCCAGAGAACAAATAGAAACACAATTCTTTTAATAGAAAAGTTAACAATAATTATCTCTAAAAAAGAATTAGAAGCATTTACAGAAAACATGAATAGTTTATCTCTTCATTCATCCCTTTCGGGAAAAGACTGTTAAGTTCATAAATCCAAAAAGATTCTCTCTGTAACAGTTTTTTATCTACATCACCACCTCTCCTTTTAGGCAAAACTCTTTCATATATATATAAAAATATATATATAAATATAAGACATTTTTTGTAAAAAAAAATTTATACTGTATATTCTTAATCTTATTTATGTTTTGTCCGTACTTGAAACTTTAGTACTTAATAAATTCTGGTTAATAATCAATATAAAGAAAGCGATATCTCATCGCATCCTTTCAACGGTTAAAGTGCTGCACTTTATTTCTACCATTTTGTTTTATCGGTTTATTTTTATTTACCTTTTTTTTTCGAATTTAAAAGATAATAACTAAATCTGTACGAGCCCCGACAAACGTAACGTTTATTCATATTTGTTTTGTTTTTCAGGATGGGTTTGCGCCTCCGGAGGACGAAGAGATTGACGATCAGCCACGAGATCAGGACGAATACTGATCAGTCCTCTTCTTTCTCACTGCAATCCCATCATTCTCTCTCTCTCTCTCTCTCTCTCTTCATCCTTCCTCCATGTCGTCTCTCTTTTCTCTCCCTCTTTTACACTCCAGCAGACACCGGGGCGTGGTGTGATAGGCCAATAGACAGAGTAGGGGCGTGTCTATGCTAATGAGGTGTGAATTCATGCAGTGACGCTGATGTTTTATTGGCTGTGGGTTTTAATTAAGAGTCCAGATGACTCGAGCACTGAACCTGAACCTGAATGAGGATGCAGTGACACTTTCACACACTTTCTCACACACACACACACTGATGTTTTGCGGTGCTGATGTAGCTAACACACACAGCCAAGGTTATTGACTAACAGTTTTTTATTTGGGCTCCAATCAGCTAATTTATTAGAGAGTTTGATGCTGATGTTTTTTTTTTTTATTATATATATTTATATATATATATATTATTATTTTATTTTTTTTCCTTAACTTTAGAAGGGTTTTTAGTTGCAATGAATTAAGTGGACCGTGTATGGAAACCGATGGAAACTTGTTTCTGCCAAGGAATTAAAAAATAAATGGGTAATTGTGACTTTTTATCACATAATTCAAGCATTATTTAAGCATAATTAAAGTTTTGATTTAAAAAAAGGCAAAATTTCAAGATAATAACTTGCAATTGCACAATTTTGTTTTTTATTCTGTGGTGAAAACCGCCATTGAATACAAAAATAAAGGCAATTTTTTCCATATCACAATTTAATTTTCTTGCAATAGCGAGTTTATATTTCGCAGTTCTATTTATAACCTGCAATTTTACGATTTTTTTTTTTTTGTCTCGTAATTGCAAGAAAAAAGTTCGAATTGCAAAATATAAACTCGCTATTGCAAAAAGTCAGAATTCTGAAATTGAAAATCACTATTGCGAAAAAAAAGCCAGAATTGCGAAATATAAAATCGCTATTGCGTGGAAAAAAGGTAGAATTACAAAACAAAAACTCGCTATTGCGGAAAAGTCAAAATTGCTAAATATAAACTCGCTATTACGAAGAAAGACAGAATTGCAAAATTTGAAATCACTATTGCGGAAAAAAAAGTCAGAATTGCGAAATATAAAATCGCTATTGCGAGAAAACAGTTAGAATTGCGAAATACTGTATAAACTCGCTATTGCGGTAAAAATTGTGAGTTATTAACTTGCAATTGTGAGAAATAAGTCTGAATTTTGAGATTTAAAATCTCTTTTTTACTTATTTTTTTAATCCCGTGGCAGAAACAAGTTTCCCTAGAAAGCTTCTCTGATAGTATCCCAGACAGGCTGAATCCACACGAAGTCTCTCCTGATCCGGGTGTGCGTCTGCCGTAGAGAATGCATTCACAATCACACCAGGATCACTTGTAGAGAAAGTACACTGAGTCTTATGTTGACTTTACAATCGCTACGACACATTTCCTCAAAAACGTAGGTCACTTTCTCCTAACTCTTCCCAGCTTTCAGCGTTTAATTTCACATTCAAAACCACCAACAATGTCTCAAAGTCACTCTTCCAGAACACTAGCAGAGGGTTAGCGCACTTTCCCACTCATTACACACTAACAACAGGAGCATTACACACTGATTGCTTGTGTTAATGTTCTTAACTAGAATAACACTCTACTGTTTACAGTTCACTGCTGTTTGATACATAGCGCATGTTTACATTACAGTAACATTGAGAAATATCCCCTTTTGTGTAGATAGTAATCCTGTAGGTGTTCACATACACCTAATGTTGTAACAGCATTTCATTTTTTAGATTCGGGAAAACTGTGTAAATGTTGCAAATAATTCACTTTTTCATGATGTTGGGTTTAATTCTAACCGTATGTGAACTGGCACTGAGTTTTGCTGGTGTTTGAAATGTATTCGTGTAATTTGACAGATGCATTTCGTGCCAAAGCGATTAATAATCCTCAGTTTATAGACTGTGAAGAGTTTTCCATATAAAAGTGACCGAGAAATGTGTCCTAGTGACTGTAAAAAACTGTTGAGTTTGTGTGTGTGTGTGTGTGTTTTCTCAGTAATTGCTGATAAATCATTATTATTAGTGCAGGTGTGAGAGTTTTATTTATTTATGAAGTTCATCAATAAGAACAACTAACACTAAATGAGAATGGCAAAGAAAAGCATTACTAATGTTTAACTGACTGTCCACATGGAACAGAGTTTTTTAGCTGCTATATTTTAATTTGACGTCTTTGTTTGATCGCACAGAGATCACAGGTTGAGTTTGATTGACAGGACCTGTGTCATTAACCCTTTCACCCCTGCTGTCGAATGCAAACTGGCATCCATTTGGAGTTTTACTATGTAAAATAAAAATGTGTGCGGGGAATGAAAGACACGCGTGTTCACTGCTTTATTTTTCAATCCACTCTTCCCATAGATATATAGACATTGATAAATGGACGAATAATGATAAAGAGAGCATCCGCTATAGATATGTGTACGTATATGTACATCTATGTTTATATTTCTATGGCATCCGCTATAATGCAATACATGTAAGTCAACGCGATGAACTTGAGTTTTGCTATGTAGGCTAGTTTTACTGTGTTGAGGGAAAATAAAACGTAACAATTGAGCTTAATGGAAACCTGGAAACTTAACCTGGAAATATTATAATGTGTAAAAAAATATAATAATTAAGTTATATATAGAATGTATTGAAATGAAATTCAGTTAAGAGTAATTAAAAAGTAAAAAAAAATAAACGTCTTTAAAATAATCTTGGAGTCACGTGATGCTCAGCGGCGCTTCCGATTGGTCAGCTAGCTTTGCTATGCGGCCGTGCTAGCGGGTTTAATATTTCCAGACTGGTGGATAAGGATTTGTAATACGTACTACATGTCAGTTATGTTTAGTATGTTTTCATGGAATAATACACTAAACAGACAGCACTACTAGCAAATGTAGGAATGGTCTAAAGTAAAACTTACTATTAGTTAACTTACTCTCGCTTGGCCGGAAGTACCCAGAGTGGACGCGCTTAAACAGGAAGTAGTTCCTCTCACAGCAATCAGACGTGGCATAAGAACCGTTGGTTTGATCCGATAAACACTCTGTTGATTATAAATCATCATTTAACAAGTTCAGATCGAGATTATGGCCTCTGGTGTGGGGAAATGGGAAGTGGTGAAGAAAGGAAAGAAGCAGAATGTCAGCAGCGGCTCCGGAGGAAAAACTCAGGACAAGAAACCAGGCAGGAAAGCCCTGAGAGAGGCCAACCTGAGCCAAAACCGTAAGAAAAACACACAAACACGGGCGGGTGGTTCCTCACGGGACACACGGCTGTCAGATCGGTGTATTATTAACACTTCTGCACACAAGCAAAGAAATGCCATCGTAATATACTTTAAAAATCACTTGACAGCGATCGTGATTTTCTTTGAAGCGTCTTGGAGAAACGCTATAAGCTAACGGGAGTCATTAATCTGATTTATCATTTATTAATCAGTGAATGTTTCTGATACTGGTTAGTTTGATGAGTAACTGAGGTAAACACGAGCAGATTACCGTTAAACTCTGAGGAGATTCAAACCCAAACATGATGACCAGCAGAGACTGACAGCGGCCACTAATGCTCATAATTCTGTTATTATTCAGGGAAATACATCGGCTGATGCACTTAAATTCTGTATTTATGTCAAATATATTAAACTCAATATTTAGGTTGCTTCTCAGATTAAATTATCTTATTCAAGGATGTTTCGATATTTTAATTGTATTACTGTTTTACATTATTTATTTTCAAATATGTATTTTTTTATTTTATTATTAGCATTGATGTACAACATAAAAATAACCAAAACAGAAAAAGTGTGCATATATGTGTATATACATATATTTATATATGTCATGCTAATAAAGCTCATTTGAAATTGAAAACATTTAAATTGATACTAAAATGACAGCGATCAGGATGTCATTGTTTTTGTGTGTGTGTGTGTGTGTGTGTGTGTGTGTATTTATGTATGTGAGTGAAAGTGTGTGTGAGAGAGAGAGAGAGAGAGAGAGAGAGAGTGTGTGTGTGTGAGTGTGAGAGAGATTTACTACATTACATATGACATGATGTACACATGTTTTGTTTGTTTTATTATTTATATATAATATGTTAATGCTTTGGCAATATTGTGATACACAGTCATGCTAATAAAGCTAATTTGACATTGAAAATTTAAATTGTGTGTGTGTGTGAGAGAGAGAGAGAGAGAGAGAGTGAGTGAGTGAGTGAGTGAGTGAGTGAGTGAGTGAGTGAGTGTGTGTGTGTGTGTGAGAGAGAGAGAGTGTGAGTGTGTGTGTGTGTGAGAGTGAGTGAGTGCATGCGCGCGCATGTGTGTGGAGTAAGAGTTGCACAATGTGTGTAACGGGGCATCAGCTCTGAGGCTATAAGGCTCTCTCTCGTCTCAGCGTCTCTCTCTCTCTCTCTGTGCTTCCAGACGTGATGTCCGAGACGATCTTCGACGGCTTTGAGAAGATGAAGAAGCAGAACAAGGAGCAGGTTCCTCCTCCGGCCACCGAAGCTCAGCAGAAGAAGCCCAGCGCCGGGAAACAAGCCAAGAAACCCCCCATCAACGGCAGCTCCAAACACACTCAATACAAGACACTGGAGGAGGCCGTCAAAGCCGTGAGTACACACACACACACACACACACACACACACACCACCAACGGCAGCTCCAAACACACTCAATACAAGACACTGGAGGAGGCCGTCAAAGCCGTGAGTACACACACACACCACCAACGGCAGCTCCAAACACACTCAATACAAGACCCTGGAGGAGGCCGTCAATGCCGTGAGTATACACACACACACACACACACACACACACACACACACACACACACACACACACACACACACACGTGTGTCTGGTGGACTCTCCATAGAAACAATGGTTTTTATACTGTACAAACTGTATGTTCTGTCTCCTTACACTAACCCTACCCATCACACACACACACACACACACTAAACCTACCCATCACACACACACACACACACACACACACACACACACACACACACACACTAACCCGACCCCTAAACCTACCCAACACACACACACACGTGTTTAATGTCAGGGGCTTATGAAATCTCACCGTTCTGTGTCTGTGTGTGTGTGTGTGTGTGTGTGTGTGTGTGTGTGTGTGTGTCAGCTGGACTTGGTGGAGTTGAAGCAACAGCTGGAGAAAAGTCAAAGCCTGTTTCCCGAGAATCCTTCGGTCTGGGTGAAAGATCTCGCCGGATACCTGAACTACAAGCTCCCAGCCCCAGAGTCGGACCCCACGCTCAGCAGCTACGCCCACGGTGTGTGTGTGTGTGTGTGTGAGGGAATACAATCACAGTGTCCCAAAAATGTCCTGTTTCCCATTAAAATATTTGAACAACATTGATGACAATCAGAAATGTTTGATGAGCAGCAGATCAGCGCGTTAGAGTGAACACACGTGGAAGAAACAGGAACCAGCTTTAAAGGATTCGCTCACTTCAGAATTAAAATCTCCTGATAATTTACTCACACACACGTCATCCGAGATGTTCATGTCTGTCTTTCTTCAGGTTTTTGAGGAAAACACTCCAGGATTTCCTCCATATAGTGTCTTCAATGGGGTCCAACGGGTCGAAGGTCCAGATGTGAGTTTCAGTGCAGCTTCAAAGTCTCGACACGATCCAGCCGAGGAATAAGAGTCTCATCTAGACAAACCAGCGGACATTTTAGAACTAAATAAACATTTATATACTTTTAACCACAAATGCTGGTCTTGCACTAGCTGTGATGCGCCACACATTACGTAATCAAGTTGAAAGGTCACGCGTGACCTAGGCGTAAGAACAGACCCAGTGTTTACAAAGAGAACGTGCAAAGACTGAGTCAAACGCCCTTTACAAAATAAATAAATAATGTCGGATGATTTTGAAGTTGGAGGAGAAAATGAGATGGAGTTTCCCGCCTACGTCATGTGACCGCCTTAACAGCCTGATTACGTAATGCGTGAAGTCATGGACGTGCAAGACCAGCATTTGTGGATAAAAGTATATAAATGTTTATTTAGTTCTAAAATGTCCGCTGGTTTGTCTAGATGAGACTCTTATTCCTCGGCTGGATCGTGTCGAGACTTTGAAGCTGCACTGAAACTCACATCTGGACCTTCGACCCGCTGGACCCCATTGAAGACACTATATGGAGGAACATCCTGGAATGTTTTCCTCAAAAACCTGCATTTCTTTCCACTGAAGAAAGACAGACGTGAACATCTCGGATGACGAGGGGGAGAGTAAATTATCAGGAGATTATAATTCTGAAGTGAACGAATCCTTTTAAAGTTTCGTTACAAGCTGTTCACACATTGGCAATAAAAAAGCGATTAATACGAGAAGATTCCTACATAACCCCTACATAACAGAAAAAACAATATGACTTTTTGGACCAAATCCAGCGTCACCCTCTGAACGTCACGACTCCATTGGCTGATCTGTGTCCTGCAGGAAACTGTGGTTTTGCAGATCTTATCTAATGCTGTTTGTGTGTCTAGATTACCCATACTGCCTTGCTGGGAAGGAGCTGAAGGGAATCATTAAGAACCTGCTGGGCAAATGTTCCGACGCGCTGCCCGAGTTCTTCGACCACTGCGTGTTTACCATGATCCGAGAACAGGACCGGCAGCCGAGTGAGTCACGTTCACGCACCGCACTCTCTGACTGCTTGTTCGGCTCGGCTCGTATTCAGTGGTCATGTGGTTTCGGCCAGATTCCATGTGTGTGTTTGTCTCCGTTGTGTATTAGGTGTGTGTGTGTGTGTGTGTGTGTGTGTGTGTGTGTGTGTGTGTCAGTTACAGGAATAATGACTCTTCTGTCAGGATGTTCTTGCTAGACCTGATCAGTCATGAACTTTGTGCTGATTAACTGTCATTCAAATAATTGTGATTAACGAGATAGATATTAGAGATGCACAATATATCGTCCGCCATATCGGTATCAGCTGATATATGTTCATTTTTACTGTTATCGTTATCGACCTGAGAAGAAAATGTTGCCGATATATTAAAGCCGATAATAATGTATTGATTCCTTCAGCTGAGACGCTTCAGATGTTCAACATGATGGATTTGAATCTTGAAATATGACTGGAATCACTTCAGAAAGGAAAATACGGTTCAGTGCAACGTGTGTCATATCGGCTGCATAACATTATAACGAGAACATCATTATAATTGTGTGTGTGTGTGACATGTGGCTTTTGTTTTTGTAATCAGGCTCTCAAAAAAGATATAAATATTTATTTAAATTGATCGGCCAATATATCGGTTATCGGCTTTCAAATATAAAGAATTATCGTATCGGACAAAATTTTCCTATCGGTGCATCCCGATTATATTTCATAAAAATGTGTCTACATGCTTTCATAGACGGGGTGGTTTGGACAAGAAGTTTCGTTACAAGTTGTTTCACACATTGTCAATACAAAAAGCAATTAATACATGAAAATTCTAGCATGCAACCCCTTTAAACGTTTACATTTCTCTTATTTGAATGGCAAAATGTGCTCAATTTAAACTGCACATTTATTGCGGTTATCTCTAATAATTGCAGTAATTGTGTGTTTCTGCTGCTTTTGCAGACGAACCTCTGCATGGATACAGGATGTGTATTCAAGCCCTCATGCAGGACAAACCCAAGATCGCCACGCTGAACCTCTCCGACGTGAGTCGAGCTCTTCATACACCGTGATTAAACTCAACCGGGGAACTAATAGAGCTGGGGATCCGGTCAGATGCTCCGATTCTCGATTCGACTCGATGAATATTTAATACAAATCCTATATTTATAAAAAAAAAAAAGAAAAGAACAGTGAACATAAGTTTACAAGTGGTTTATTAATAAAAAGAAATTAAGAGCCACAAACCTGTGTATTAAACTTGTACACTTGGGCACATTAAAACAAAACCCAACTCTATATTTCAAATGCATACGATGAATAGACAGGATTTTGATGCAAGATGAAAATTGATGCTGAAAGTCAGACAGTCGCACGCCTTGATCAAACAGGATCAGGTTATTTAGTTTAAGATTAAACGCATAAAATCTCCCAGCATTAGCTGTAACATGCAAGCCTGTGAACAGTGGAGGAAAACTAACTCGGGCTTCTGGGTGATGGATAAATAAACATGGAAAATAATAGATTCGTGGCCTTTGAGAATCGATTTTGAATCGACCACATTTTAAAAAACTATTAATTGAAAAATCAAATGAATAGACGCTCTTATGACACTGACAGTGTTTTACAGTTGACTGAGGTGTGTGTGACCTCTCCACAGCACCTGGAGCTCCTGCGCTCGCATCAGAACCGGCCCGTCACGTGCCTGACCATCATGTGGGCGCTGGGACAGGCGGGCTTCTACGACCTCGGCCAGGGCATCAGAGGTGAGATGTGGAGAAATCATGGAGAAAGATCTGCTGATGTGTGTAACTGCACTCTCTCTGGGGACCGAACACGACCAGCAGGACTGAAACTTATGAACTTTATGCTGCGTTTCCTCATGTCCCTCTGAAAGGCCTCATTCAACACGGGTTTATTTGGTTCTTGCACCAAATACACTCATAACTTTGAAGTATTCTGTGCGTAAATCACAATCTCGATTCAAACACCCACATGATCGCATTCCTAAATGACAGTGATTCGGCTCTGTCTGTCGGTAGTGATCAAAGTAGAGGAAATCACCTTTTGAAAGTAACTTGATGCTTCAAATAAAATTAGTTTTAATTACATTGTTAGACCAGTAGGTGGAGACAAGTGACTGAATAATTCAATGACAAACATTTATTTTAACATCAAGAGATGTTCAAAAACTCTGATTCATCCAGTAATTAAACAAGTGAAGACTACGAGTGAGTCATTGAATCATTGAATCATTTATTCAAGAGATTCGTTCAAAAACGCTGATTCATCCAGTAATGAAACAAATGAAGTCTTTTCGGCATTTAATCATTTGTTCAAACAGATTTAAAAAAAAGTCCTGATTCTGAGTTTACCCAGAAAAGTGCAGCTGTAACGTCCAGATAATTTCATGATATGACCGGTTTGTTGTTGTTGTCCTGTAGTTTGGTTGGGAATTATGCTTCCTGTTCTCGGGATGAAAGCGCTCTCTGCGTACGCCGTCGCCTATCTGGAGCGACTCCTCACGTAAGTCTTTACCAGATCTTTACTTTCAGTCTGGAAGTCCTGGACTGTCTGAACTGAAGCTCAGGGTTTGTTGTGTCCGTGTTTCAGGCTTCATGCCAACCTGACCAAAGGTTTCGGGATCATGGGGCCGAAAGAGTTCTTCCCGCTGCTGGACTTTGCTTACATGCCCAAAAACGCCCTGTCACAGAGGTAAGGCACTTTACGTGAGTCATTGAATCATTCAAGAGACTTGTTCAAAAACACTGACTCATCCAGTAATGAAACAAGTGAAGTCTTTACGAGTGAGACGCACAAGCGATCAGGCGGCCGCTGAGGTGTGTGTGCTGCTTGTTTCTCAGTCTGCAGGAGCAGTTGTGTCGGCTTTATCCGCGACTGAAGGTTCTGGCGTTCGGAGCGAAACCCGAATCGACACTGCACACATACTTCCCATCATTCCTGTCACGAGCAACACCGAACTGCCCTGATGCCATGAAGAAAGAGGTGCGACACATCAGCTGGAGCCTTATTAAATTCAGTCTTATTTTTTTCCACATTCCGTTTTATTTTTTTCCTCCTTATATTTTTTTTCCCACATTCCGTTTCATTTATTTTTCCACATTCCGTTTCATTTATTTTTCCACATTCCGTTTCATTTATTTTTCCACATTCTGTTCAATTTTATTTTTCCACATTCCGTTTTATTTTATTTTTCCACATTCCGTTTTATTTTATTTTTCCACATTCCGTTGTTTTTTTTTTTCACATTCCGTTTAATTTTATTTTTCCACATTTTGTTAAATTTTTTTCCCACATTTCGTTTAATTTTATTTTTCACATTCCGTTTTATTTATATTTTCCCACATTCCGTTTAATTTTATTTTCCCACATTCTGTTAAATTTTTTTTTCCCACATTCCGTTTCATTTTATTTTTCCACATTCTGTTTCATTTATATTTTCCCACGTTCCGTTTTATTTTATTTTTCCACGTTCCGTTTTATTTTATTTTTCCACATTTTGTTTTATTTTTTTCCCACATTTCGTTTAATTATATTTTTCCACATTCCGTTTTATTTATATTTTTCCACATTCCGTTTTATTTTATTAAAAAAAAATCAGTTTTTTTCCGTTTTATTTTATTTTTCCACATTCCGTTTTATTTTTCCACATTCCATTTTATTTTTCCACATTTTGTTTATTTTTTTTCCCAGATTCCGTTTCATTTATTTTTCCACATTCCGTTTAATTTTATTTTTCCACATTCCGTTTCATTTATATTTTCCCACGTTCCGTTTTATTTTATTTTTCCACATTTTGTTTTATTTTTTTCCCACATTCCGTTTAATTTTATTTTTCCACATTCCGTTTTATTTTATTTTTCCACATTCCGTTTCATTTATATTTTCCCACGTTCCGTTTTATTTTATTTTTCCACATTTTGTTTTATTTTTTTCCCACATTTCGTTTAATTATATTTTTCCACATTCCGTTTTATTTATATTTTTCACGTTTTATTTTATTTTTCCACGTTCCGTTTTATTTTATTTTTTCACGTTCCGTTTTATTTAATTTTTCCACATTTTGTTTTATTTTTCCACATTTTGTTTTATTTTTTTGCCAGATTCCGTTTCATTTATTTTTCACATTCCGTTTTATTTTATTTTCCAACATTCCGTTTAATTTTCTCCCAACACGTTTTTTTCCTTTATTTTTCTGAAATTCTGTTTTCAACTTTAATTTTCTGGATGCTGTGGAAATGAAATGCTGTGTTGTCTGTTTTCATATTTTCTGGATTCTGTGTTTTTTATAATTTAATACATATTTTTATTATCAACAATAGTTGTAATCAAATAAATGCCTCAACTTTAATCTTTTAAAATGAAATGAAATGAAATTTGGACATTTCCTTTCTTTTTTTGGCAAGCAAAGTATGACATGACAGAGGTTTACTGTTGTAATTCAAACTTGGATTAAATCAAATGAATGCATAAAAATGTAACAATTTAAATAATCTTTTAAAATGAATTTTGCACAAACTCTGGTTTACTGTTTAAATCAGTTACTGCAAAAATAGTGATATTCTTTAAAAAAAAAAGTGTTTTAACTGTAGTATAATTTGAGATGTATATTCTACTGTACAGTAATAATATATTGCTGTCATAATTTCTTCAAGTAAAACCTAACTTTATTTTGGCAGGTTGTAGTGAAGTGTGTGTGTGTGTGTGTGTGTGTGTGTGTGTGTATCTGATGATAGTTTTCTACAGTATACAGTAAATTCTGGAGTCTGTTTCCTCTGATTAATGTGCTGTTATTCGTGTGTGTGTGTGTGCAGCTCCTCAGAAGCCTGACGGAGTGTTTGACCGTCGACGGCCAGAGTTTGAGCGTCTGGAGGCAGTTATACACCAAACACCTGCCTCAGTCCAGGTGACCCCAGTCAATGCTCTGCTATTAACACATCAGGAGGTTTTGATTCAACATCTTACTCACTGCTTGCTCTCTGTGTTCAGTCTGCTGTTAAATCACCTGCTGAAGTCCTGGAAAACACTTCCTCCGAAGGTAAGAGCGCATCACACACACTCACAGAGACTCGTCGTCTCGTGCTCCTCACTGTCCTCACGTCATGTGTCGTCGTTTAGTTGCAGAAAAACCTCCAGGACACCATCCAGTCCTTCAGAGTGACCAATGACGAGCTGCAGACCAGCACCAACACACACGACATTCAAGACTGCAACTCCCTCTGCACTGTAAGACTCACACACACTCATGCACGCATGTACACACACACACACACACACACACACACACACACACACATACTCACACACACACACACACACACACACAAACATACACTGGCAAATCTGCATAATTATATGGTGTGCAGAAATGAACTGATTTATTTTCTGTTGCGCACTTGAACGCTCTCCTGTGACACACACACACACACACACACACACACACACACACACACACACACACACACACACACATACTCACACACACACACACACACACACACACACACACACACACAAACATACACTGGCAAATCTGCATAATTATATGGTGTGCAGAAATGAACTGATTTATTTTCTGTTGCGCACTTGAACGCTCTCCTGTGACACACACACACACACACACATATACATACATACATACATACATACACAGTTGTATGTTGATATATTGTGTGGCCCTTTTACCCATCAGTCCCTGCAGCAGAAGATGAGCGGTCAGGGTTTCCCCTGGTGGCGCGTGCTGATGATGACGCTGGTGTTCGTGGCGGGCTTCATCGCGCATGACGTCAGGTCACACGGCTCGTTCACAGATTCCACCACAGCGCTGTACCTGGAGAGGTCAGGGGTCACCGCCGTATCCCAGCAGGCCTGGAGCAAAGCGTCGCATTACGGCCAACAGGGCGTCAGGTCAGTGAGCCAGAGATGGTGTTATATTAAATGTCATGAGTGTGAGGTCACATGACTCAGGAGTGTGTGTTGGGTGTGAGGTCACATGACTCAGGAGTGCGTGCTGGTGTGAGGTCACATGACTCACGCATGTTCGTGTGCTTGCAGCTGGTTGGCCGAGAACACGC
Source organism: Rutilus rutilus (assembly GCF_951802725.1). Lineage (NCBI taxonomy): Eukaryota > Metazoa > Chordata > Actinopteri > Cypriniformes > Leuciscidae > Rutilus > Rutilus rutilus. Next base: position 1,040,835 of record NC_140212.1, read on the forward strand.
CGCACTATTACTCGCGCGGCGTGGAGGCCGTGGGGCCGGTGCTGGAGGACGGGAAGGAGCGAGTGAAGGTGGCGTTCGTTTTCATCGCACAGAAGAGCTCACAGCTGCTGCTCTGGCTGCAGGAGAACGTGCCGCGGCTCATCGAATGGGTGAGCATCACACACACACGCTTTTATTCTGAGGCCAACAGATCGTGTGTTTGCAGGAGGGCTGCACGAGCTGGGGAATCTCTAATAGATTGTTTGGAATTTAATTTTAATTTTATTTAATTGGAATTAAAAATTGCAACTCCTATAATCAGGGTTTGAAATGAACTGATTGAAGTACTTGAAAACCCCAAAAAGTGACCTTGAAAGTCCTGGAATTTCATTTAACTGTGTGTGTGTGTGTGTGTGTGTGTGTGTGTGTGTGTGTGTGTGTGTGTGTGTGTGTGTGTGTGTGTGTGTGTGTGTGTGTGTGTGTGTGTGTGTGTGTGTGTGTGTGTGTGTGTGTGTGTGTGTGTGTGTGTGTGTGTGTGTGTGTGTGTGTGTGTGTTCCTCACTCAGATCCACGCAAACACTCCAGAGAGTGTGTTTCAGTTTATCGAGTATGTGAAGGAGCTTCTGCTGTTCATCCATGAGCGCTTCATCATCCCGTCACTGCAGTATCTGTCCACAGCTCTGCAACACACCTGGAAGAACCTACAGGAGTCCTGCAAGTCAGTCATCAACACTCAACACACACACACACACACACACACACACACACACACACACTGCTTTCAGGTTTTCCTGCTTGAATGTTGATTATTCTCCTCATATTCTCCATTGTTGCGGCTCCTCTCTTCCCAGTCTGTCAGTAACGCTCTGTTTACTTCCTGTCTCTATGAAGCCCCGCCTTCTGAAAAGCACACTGTGCTCTGATTGGTCGGCTGGAGCAGTGTGTTGTGATTGGTCGAGCGCTTTGAGTGTGCTTGAGAAATGTCCCGCCCCTTATCATAACCGCCAGTTTAACACACTACTAACTAACTCAACCAGGCCCCGCCCCTTTATCCTGCGCATTAATTATTATAATGAGGAGTATTGTGACGTGTTCGTTCCCGGAAGAATCACACGAGTGCTGTTTTTGTCCCGAATATCACGAGTTCAAATGTGATATTGATTTTATACAACATTTAAATAAATAAGAAGTTAATATTGTGTTATTTTCAGGCACAATATTGTCTGCTTTTTACTTAATTATATTAAATTATTTAAATCGAATGACCCCTTTAGAACTTACATATGCAAATAACCTCTGTTATGATTGGCTAACGTCCTCGCATGTGAGTTGAGTAACAGTGGCTCTGAGATGCTGAACACGTGATGATGTGTGAATGTGGGCGGTCTTATGTTAATGAGTTTAGCAATTCAGTTCACGTTTGTACAGTGCTTTTCACGATACACATTTCAAAGCAGCTTTACAGAAAGTGCATGAGTCCACATTACAGTTTACAGTGTCTGTTATCAGAGGAAACTGTCTAAGTTATGCATTTCAGAAATGTACAGTTAGCTAAAAATGTATTAATTGAATGCATGCGATGTGTTTTGTGTCTGTAGTGGCGAGGTTTCTCTGCACTGCTTACAGAATCACGTGAGGTCCTTCACGAACAGCACCTGGGTGTACCTGCAGGACGCCACGACGGCCATCAAGAGCCGAGCGCAGGAGCTCCTGTCACGAGCGTGATGACACACACTTTTAAACAGACGTTTCTTCACCTCCCCTTTTTTGCTTTTTTTTTGTCAATTTGCATGAGATTTTATATCTGTTGTACTGACAGTTCTGTCTTTTATGCAGATGTTTTTCTTGATGTTTATTTTACACAAAGTTGCCAATCCAGACGGAGTTAAAAGGGGCTGTTTTACACACACACACACACACACACACACACAGCACTCATCGATAGTGTGTGTGTTTGTGTGTGTGTGTAAACCAGTGATGGGCCTCTTGTTCCGAATGAAACGTGGTGAAGGACCGAGACGGATCACTAACGATGACTACTGCTGCTGGCTGAGCTCTTTACTTGAACACTGAATATTAATGTGATTGGATGATTTGCTGTTTCTGTCCCTTATGAAGCAACACAAGCATCCACGACTGAACCTCATGTGCTAGACTGCGAATCAAACCCAAACCCTCTGCTTTCGGCCTGTTTGGGATTTGCCAGAGGTTCAGTTCTGTTTCAGATTAACACATTATTGAAAGTTTGAATCTGGTGTGTGTGTCCTGTAAGATGAGCTGATTTGTTACTTTGTAAATGATTTATAAATAAATCAACCAATGCTGTTCAGTTCTGCTCATTCCATCTGTTGTGTTGCAATTTTCATTGGGATTGAACCCAAATGCTTCTGTTTGAATGTATAAATACAATAATATGTGTGAGAAAGTATGGAAGCATAAAATTAACATCATATATCCTTTATTTGTGGATTTATATAAACATAAAGGTCTCGAGTAGCTGAAACGCTGTGTGTATTGTGTACATTCATAGTTGATACTATTCATCCAGTCTTCAATCCCTTCGATAGCTCAGTTGGTAGAGCGGAGGACTGTAGAGGTGATGCGCTGACATCCTTAGGTCGCTGGTTCGAATCCGGCTCGAAGGAAGACTTTTTTTTATTTTGTTTTTTTATTTGTAAAACGGTTAGTTCCAGTCCTTGATTCTGATTGGTCAATCGCGGTGTATTATTCACGACACGGCTATTACCGCTTCACCCAACGGTCCTATGTATCACTACACAACACCCATAGCAATCACTCTCAGCAACAAAACATAATAGGTTCTCATTGATAAGCTTATAGAGTAGATCGAGTAAGCGAGTGTACCTGCATTTACAGTAGATACAGCATTTTCCGTCAGGTCAGTTTCAGCCCTTTCAATATAAAAGTCTTTTCTACTGACTCACTCACTCATAAAGACAGTCTTTGCCGCCATCTACTGGCGAAATAAAGTAACTTCTGTTGCTGTTCGCGGTCAGGGTGGGACTATTTTTTTTAGTAGATCGAGTAAGCGAGTGTACCTGCATTTACTGTAGAAATAGCATTTTCATTCAGGTCAGTCCCATATTCTTAATAAAAAATCCGTTTGAATGTCCGCATCGATATCTTGTTAACGGGGTTTCCTGCGCGCTAGTCATTAGTTGAGTCTTTCTTCTCAGTGTTCACAAGTTTGACTCGTTTCAATATAAAAGTCTTTTCTACTGCCTGACTCACTCATAAAGACAGTCTTTGTCGCCATCTAGTGGCGAAATAACGTAACTTATATTGCTATTTACGGTCAGGGTGGGACTATTTTTTCCAGCGGAAGGAAGGCTTTAAGTGATTTTACTTAATGAAAGTTGCATCGATACATATTTTTATGGGGGCTTTAATATTTGTATTTCGTGGTTACCGTTTTATAAAAGCAATAAGGTACTCGAGGCTAGTGAATAAGTCACGGCTGAAGGGCAAGAATATAACTATGAAGATAACTATAACGATAAGCTCGCGCGCTGCGGTTTAAAAGTGTGTACAATGTGAATGTCACTGAACATGTTTTTGCTGTTCTTGTTGCATTTACAGGCTTTAACCAGCAGATGTCCTCAGCATGCTATGTTTTGAGTGAAGTTAGTGTAATGATAATCTAACAGTGAATTTAGCTGTAGTCAATATAGTAGTGAAGTAAAAACAACACTAGTCTTTCACCGCAACTTCAAATGAAGCAAGACAATGTTGTCGAAACCTGAGGTAATACGTCTCACAATTTATTCAGAAGGAATGAACGATTGTTTTCCATATCAATTTTCTTTTCCATATCAATTTTCTTTCTGAAAAGGGGGTTTGACTTGTCAAAAAGTGGTGGATTTTTTTCTGGACCTCGGCGATTTACTTCTCCAAAAATCGTTCCGAAAGTGATCCCAACGAAATCGTTTCACTATATCGTTATCGTTTTAGCTGTGTTGAGAACTCTGCTATTATTGAGAACGATCTTTTAGAACTATATCTTCATCGCTATCGTACGATATCGTCCTTGATGTGAACGGGCCTTTATTCAAGATACAGCACAGCCTCTCTTAACGTTACCTTATTGCTATCATATTTAATGTGCGGAGTTCGCTTCAGTTTAGCACAATTCTGATAACGGTACGAACATATTCTATAATACACAACCGACAATAACTAGTGTGCTACAACAGTTTCCAATGCTTATTGAAACCAATTAAGAAAATGTATACGGGTCCAAACTGGTTTGAGCTCCGAAACAGAAGGAAATATGTTGTTGTTGGGTTTTTTTTTTACATTTACTTTTTGTAGAAATGTAACTATAGTAGTGTTTATTGAGTGGAACAGACTGAAAGTGATTTTGACATCACTATATGGTTCAGTAATCGTTGTTTTGATATATAGTATGGAGTGAACATTGAAGTACGCGGGGGATTAGCTCAGATGGTAGAGCGCTCGCTTAGCATGCGAGAGGTAGCGGGATCGATGCCCGCATCCTCCACACTTTTTCTCTTCTGTGGCGGAAATAGGCTTCAATTTTCACCCGCGACGAGCTTTAAAAACTATTTAAGATCTTTTTGTATTATTTTATTATGGTTTACACGCACTGATCTATACAAAAATACCTCATTTATATAGATCAGTGTTTACTCGCCTTTTTTCCGGTTTACTACGTACTTGGCGTCAAACCAACCAATCGCTGCGCTCGAAGCTATCGCGTGCGCCAATCAGCTGGATTGCGCTGTATTCGCGAGCCAATCAGAAGACAGTGCGCCGCTCCTGTGAGTCAGGCTGCTGAATGACGAGCGGTTTGTTTGGGTTTAAAGAGTCGCCTAGTGATCGCTGACGAGGAAGGAATAAACAGGTATTTTTTCTAAACGCAACGATGACAAATGCATTCTTGCTTCGTTTTGTGTTTAGTTTTCTATGCTGCAAGCAACAGATGTGTTTCGTTAGAAACCAGCGCTGATTTTGTTATTAAAGAGCTGCAATAAAGCTAGCGAATGCTAATCAACACTAGCCGCTGCTGATGTGCATCGCCGTTTCAGCGACATTCAGAAATGAACATATGTTTATGATTCAGCAAGCGATAAAGAATGATACAGGTTCCTATAATATATTTGAATCACATAATGTCACCGAAACGGTACAGTGATGATCAGAGACACACACCGTGCTATTGTGTGATTATATCACGGGCACTGTGAGCAATATTATGCTATTATGTATTCTCAAAAAACAACAACAACAACAACGACAGTTATAGTAAATATATTAAATGCATTAATTAAATATTAATTTCCAGTACCGTGGTGTTACTATGGTTTTGGAGAAGTGTGTTGTTTCTGGAACCTCTAAAGAAAATGAAACTAGAAATTGTATTCATGTATAAAAAGGGAAAAAAGCTAAATGTGCAATAAAGTGTGAGAGAGAGTGTGTATATGTGTGTGTGAGAGTGTTTATGTGTGTGTTAGAGAGTGTGTATGTGTGTGAGTGTGTGAGAGTGTTTATGTGTGTGTTAGAGAGTGTGTGTGAGTGTTTATGTGTGTGTGTATACATGTGAGAGAGAGTGTGTGTTAGAGAGTGTGTGTGAGAGAGAGTGTATAAATGTATGTGTGAGAGAGTGTATGTATGTGTGTGAGAGAGAGAGTGTGATAGTGTGTGTGTGTGTGTGTGCAGAACAGGCACGTCTTGTTTGAAGGTGTGTGTGTGTGCGTGTGTTTGTGTGTGTGTGAGAGAGAGAGAGAGAGAGAGAGAGAGAGTGTATGTGTGTGTGTGTGTGTGTGTGTGTGTGTGGTGGGGGATTTTATTAGTCCTGAAACAGCGCTTGTCTTTCCATCACGATCATTACAGCTTCTCTCCTTCAGAACAGGCACGTCTCGTTTGAAGGTGTGTGTGTGTGTGTGAGGATCTTGGTCTTTATGGCTTTATTCTGAATGTTGAATCTTTGTCAGTGCTGATGTGTCCAGACTCAGGCAGGGCTGAAGGGTCAGAGGTCAAGGATGTCCTGTGTGTCAGGGTTTTCTTGTACACAGTTGTTCAGGTGTGTGTGTGTGTGTGTGTGTCCTCAGCTGTGGAGATGAAGCTGCTCGGCGCTGCATAACCTCCGTCTGGTCATGGAGTTCCGCTTTGGGAATGTGGTGTTCAGCTCCCGTTTCGACTCTGGGAATCTGGCGCGTGTGGAGCGAGTGGAGCGAGTGGATCTGGACGCTGAGAGTGTGCGTCCGGCCAACGCTTCAGTGCAGACACACGACTATGAGTTCAACGTCTGGACCAAACCGGACTGCGCCACCACAGAGTTTGAAAACGGCAACCGGTATGAAGCTCAATCACGCATCATTCACACACATTTTATTGCACGTTTTGCATAATTTAAATTTTTTAAATGTTAAATAAACTATATATTTTATTGCACGTTCTGCATAATATTCATTTTTTAAATATTAAATATACAATATACATATATTTTATTGCATGTTTTGCAAAATGTTAATTTAAAAAAATATATTAAATAAACACTATATTTTATTGCACGTTCTGCATAATTTAATTTAAAAAGAAAAATTTAATATACACTATATATTTTATTCACAAATGCAGAATTTCCTTTTTTTTTTTTTATGTTAAATAAACACTATATTTGATAGTTTCACTGGCAAACGAGTGTCACACACAGTTACCAGTAGTTATGTTTTCCCCATATCATCAGCATATCCACAAAAGTGTAATTGATTTATTAAATACATTTTTGGTTTCCGTCTTCCGCTAAACGCAAACTTTAATTTTCTGTCAGCGTTTTGGTAAAAGATGGCATCACTGATAAAAACTGAACCTCATTAACGTTCCTGGTTTTGCTGCGAGTGATTTGACGTTGACCTCATGACCTCTACAGCTCGTGTGCTTCCGCAGGTCGTGGTTCTACTTCAGCGTGCGAGGGATGTTACCGGGCAAACTTCTGAAGATCAACATGATGAACATGAATAAACAGAGCAAGCTTTACTCTCAGGGCATGGCTCCGTTCGTCCGCGCGCTGCCCGTGAAAACACGCTGGGAGAGGGTTCGGGACAGACCCACGTTTGAGGTTCACACACACTACACACTTACACACTCTTCAGGATAAATATACTTCTAACACATTGTGTCATTTCAGGCTCATGTCTAAAAATAATCTGCTATTTTTATCCAGTCATAAATAACTCCTGAATACATTTAGCTCAGTGTGTGTGTGTGTGTGTGTGTGTGCGTGCAGATGTCGGACAGTCAGTTCATCCTGTCGTTTGTTCACCGCCTGCTGGACGTCCGAGGCGTCACCACGTATTTCTCCTTCTGTTATCCGTTCTCGTACACGGAGTGTCAGGACATGATGCTGCAGCTCGAGCAGAAGTTCCTGAGCGCCACACACACACTGGGGCCCTGCAGGTACCTCACGCATCACCTGAGCGCCACACACACACACACACTGGGGCCCTGCAGGTACCTCACGCATCATCACTGCACCTGCACGCTTTTCATCTTCAGCAAACACTGTGTGCTTTATTGCACATTTGCATTATTTAAATTTTTTAGCCTAATGTTAAATATACACTGTATATTTAATTGCACATTTATCATATTTAGATTTTTAAATGTTAAATATACTCTATATATTTTACTGCACATTTTGCGTTATTTTAATTGTTAAATATTAAACTATATATTTTATTGCACATTTTCAATTCTTTTCTTTTTTAAATGGTAAACATTATATATTTTATTGGACATTTTGCATGAATCTTATTTCCTAAAAAGCACATACTCTCCCTGTAGCGTCTGAACTGAACGTGTCCTTCTCTCTGTAGTCCAGTGGAGAGCGTGTACTTTCACCGTGAGCTGCTGTGCCACTCTCTGGACGGGCACCGGGTGGATCTGATCACGGTTTCGTCGTGTCACGGTTTGCTGGAGGAGCGAGAGCCGCGACTGGACAGACTCTTCCCGGACCTCAGCACCCCGAGGCCGCACTGCTTCACTGGCAAACGGGTATCAGACACGGTTACACTTGGACAAACTAGTGCTGGGCGGCATGACCAAAAATCCTTTTTTTTTTTTATACCGGTTTCACGGTATATGATGTTATTATAGTATTTTTCAAGCATGACTGGGTGTTAACCACATTTTCTACTGATTGAGAGAGGAAATACTGCAGTAGATTGAGTTAGAATGCCCTGTTTTACTGTCATGAGTGAATATTGTAGAAAAAAATCCACACACAGGTTTGCAGTGTTTATAAAGATGTCCAGCAGGAGGCGCTGTACAAGCAGCAGAACGGTTTCCACGGTAACGGCTGTACACAATGCGGTTTCCCCGGTAACGACTGAACACAACGTGTCTTCCTTGGTAACTGCTGTACACAAGGCGGTTTCCCCGGTAACGACTGAACACAAGGCGGTTTCCCCGGTAACGACTGAACACAAGGCGGTTTCCCCGGTAACGACTGAACACAAGGCGTCTTCCTCTGTAACGACTGAACACAAAGCGGTTTCTCCGGTAACGACTGAACACAAGACGGTTTCCCCGGTAACGACTGAACACAAAGCAGTTTCCCCGGTAACGACTGAACATAAGGCGGTTTCCCCGATAACGACTGAACACAAGGCGGTTTCCCCGGTAACGACTGAACACAAAGCGGTTTCCCCGATAACGACTGAACACAAGGCGGTTTCCCCGATAACGACTGAACACAAGGCGTCTTCCTCTGTAACGACTGAACACAAAGCGGTTTCCCCGGTAACGACTGAACACAAGGCGGTTTCCCCGGTAACGACTGAACACAAAGCAGTTTCCCCGGTAACGACTGAACACAAGGCGGTTTCCCCGGTAACGACTGAACACAAGGCGGTTTCCCCGGTAACGACTGAACACAAAGTGGTTTCCCCGATAACGACTGAACACAAGGCGTCTTCCTCTGTAACGACTGAACACAAAGCGGTTTCCCCGGTAACGACTGAACACAAGGCGTCTTCCTCTGTAACGACTGAACACAAAGCAGTTTCCCCGGTAACGACTGAACACAAGACGGTTTCCCCGGTAACGACTGAACACAAAGCGTCTTCCCCAGGTAACGACTGAACACAAGGCGGTTCCCCCGGTAACGACTGAACACAAAGCGGTTTCCCCGATAACGACTGAACACAAGGCGTCTTCCTCTGTAACGACTGAACACAAAGCGGTTTCCCCGGTAACGACTGAACACAAGACGGTTTCCCCGGTAACGACTGAACACAAAGCGTCTTCCTCGGTAACGACTGAACACAAGGCGGTTTCCCCAGTAACGACTGAACACAAAGCTGTTTTCCCGGTAACGACTGAACACAAGGCGGTTTCCCCGATAACGACTGAACACAAGGCGTCTTCCTCTGTAACGACTGAACACAAAGCGGTTTCCCCGGTAACGACTGAACACAAGGCGTCTTCCTCTGTAACGACTGAACACAAAGCGGTTTCCCCGGTAACGACTGAACACAAGGCGTCTTCCTCTGTAACGACTGAACACAAAGCAGTTTCCCCGGTAACGACTGAACACAAGACGGTTTCCCCGGTAACGACTGAACACAAAGCGTCTTCCCCAGGTAACGACTGAACACAAGGCGGTTTCCCCGATAACGACTGAACACAAGGCGGTTCCCCCGGTAACGACTGAACACAAAGCGGTTTCCCCGATAACGACTGAACACAAGGCGTCTTCCTCTGTAACGACTGAACACAAAGCGGTTTCCCCGGTAACGACTGAACACAAGACGGTTTCCCCGGTAACGACTGAACACAAAGCGTCTTCCTCGGTAACGACTGAACACAAGGCGGTTTCCCCAGTAACGACTGAACACAAAGCTGTTTTCCCGGTAACGACTGAACACAAGGCGGTTTCCCCGATAACGACTGAACACAAGGCGGTTTCCCCGGTAACGACTGAACACAAAGCGGTTTCCCTGGTAACGACTGAACACAAAGCGTCTTCCTCCGGTTTCCCCGGTAACGACTGAACACAAAGCTGTTTCCCCGGTAACGACTGAACACAAGGCGGTTTCCCCAGTAACGGCTCATAAACGCTGCTTTATCAGGAAAGAGAAAGAAAGATTCAATTGAAATAACATTGAAACTTTTCTAAAGACCGTCAGTTCACTTCACATACATTCATATAAAAACACCCGCGCCATGTTTAGACTGTGAAACGTGCAGTGCTCATGTTTATTCAGCGATGTCAATGCCAACCACAAACAGATTTTCCAAAAGTGTTGATATTGTGAACCAATGTATGGGAAACACTGTAATGTAATTGAATCCTCTCCATGTTCACCGTCAGGCTCAGTAACACACACACATCTGAGCAAGACAGTGAGAAGACCCTCTCACACAGTGTCGCGTTCCCAACGCTGTTAAAGCGACATACACCGGGATTGCGGTATATAAAAAATTAATATCATAACAAAAATAATCACCGGTATTCGGTGTGAACCGGTATACCGCCCAGCACTAGCACAAACTCACCAGCAGTTCCGTTCCCGTTCCTCATCCTCTCCTCCTGATGTGTGTGTGCAGGTGTTTTTCCTGAGCAGCCGAGTTCATCCTGGAGAGACGCCGTCCAGTTTTGTTTTCAATGGTTTCCTGAACTTCATCTTGAGTCGGGATGATCCGCGCGCTCAGACGCTCCGCAAGATGTTTGTCTTCAAACTCATTCCCATGCTGAACCCCGACGGGGTCGTCAGGGGTCATTACAGGTCAGAGGTCATCTGTGTGTATTCAACATTAATGACGATTTCGTGCTACAATTAATCAATTACGTTTTTAATTGAATCAGTGTTTTTAAAGGTGCATTGTGTGATATTTAGGAGGATCTGTTGACAGAAATGCAATATAATAAACATAACTATGTTTTCAGTGGTGTATAAAGACCTTACTTAATGAAGCGTTATGTGTTTATTAGCTTAGAATGAGGCATTTCTCTCTACACACACCGCGGGTTCGCTTACATCGACATGTTTCTACGGTGGCCCTGAACGGACAAACGCGTTTCGTCACTATGTTGTTTTTCGTGTAAAGAAGCGAGCTAAAGTCAGCGAATAAAACACTGACACAATGATGAACAAGTAACAATAATATTCGCAATAACATCGTTTTACTGAATAATAAATAAACATAATTTCTTAATTTATCTTTGTAAAGAAACCTCATTGTTTAACTGGCTACTCTCTGCTGTCTCAGACGACGACATCACTTCCTGTCGGCCACCGTAACTTCTGTTGGGTGCAATTCGCAAACTCACCACTAGATGCTGTTAAAACTTACACACTGCACCTTTAAATGAATTTAAATGTAAGTGTTTTATGTGTTTGCAGGACGGACTCCCGCGGTGTGAATCTGAACAGACAGTATGTGAACCCCAGTCCAGATCTGCACCCCTCCATCTACGGCGCCAAATCTCTCCTGCTTTACCACCACATGCACAATCGCCTCGGCAACAACACTCCCTCCGCCCTCAAAACCTCCAACCAATCAAACACCACTCTTCCTGTGACCACGCCCACTGAGCTAGAGCGCTGTCTCAACCAGCGCAACGAGGCGGAGCGAGGAGACGGGCCAATCCCGATGCAGCTGGAGGAGAGCTGGGAGAAGGGCGGAGTCGAGAAGGAGGCGGGGCCTTGCGATGAGAACCAATCGATGCAGAGCAGAGGCGACGCCCCTGTAGTGACAAGCCCCGCCCCCTCTGAGCAGATCCCGCCCCAGGAAAGCGGAGTGGCGTATTATATAGACCTGCATGGCCACGCCTCCAAGAGAGGATGCTTCATGTACGGCAACAACCTGACGGACGAGAGTCAGCAGGTGTGTGTGTGTGTGTGCACTTTCATGTATTTTTTTGCCTAAAATTTCTAGCCATAAAAATACATTTATTCTTTGTTAAACATTCAAATTTAATCAGTTGTTTTAAATGTTTTAAAATGTTTAACTGTTATAAATTTAATTGATCATTTTTAATGTTTTAAATTTCATCAATTATTATTTTAAGTGTTTTAAATTTAATCTGTTATTTTCAATGTTTACAATTTATTCAGTTATTTTTAGTGTTTAAATTTAGTCAGTTATTTTAAATATAATCAGTTATTTTGTGTGTTTTAAATTTTTTCAGTTATTTTAAGTGTTTAAATTTAGTCAGTTATTTTAAATATAATCAGTTATTTTCGGTGTTTTAAATATAATCAGTTATTTTCAGAGTTTTGAATGTAATCGATTATTTTCAATGTTTTAAATTTAATCAATTATTTGAAATATTTTAAATGTAATCAGTTATTTTAAGTGTTTTAAATTTTATCGATTATTTTCAATGTTTTAAATTTAAGTTATTTTAATTGTTTTAAATTTAGTTAGTTTCAATTTTCATTTTCCTGCTTTCCAGGTGGAGAACATGTTGTATCCGAAGCTGATCTCACTAAACTGCGCCCATTTTGATTTCCTGGGCTGTAATTTCTCTGAGAAGAACATGTACGCCCGCGACAAACGCGACGGCCAGTCGAAAGAGGGCAGTGGACGTGTGGCCATTCACAAAACCATCGGCCTGATCCACAGGTACAGACCCAGGACCAAACTCAGTCAAATATTAAAGGGGATAGTTCACCCAAAAATCTAAATTAGCCCATTTACTCGCCCTCAAGCCATCCTAGGTGTATATGACATTCTTCTTTCAGACGAATACAATCATATATAGTTATATAAAAAAATTTCCTGACTCTTCCAAGCTTTATAATGGCAGTGAATGGCCAGTTTCTGTTTTAAATCTATAAAAGTGCATCTATCCATGATGCATCTATCCATCATAAAAGTGTATCTATCCATCATAAGTGCATCTATCCATCATAAAAGTGCATCTATCCATCATAAAAGTGCATCTATCCATCATAAGTGCATCTGTCCATCATAAAAGTGCATCTATCCATCATTAAAGTGCATCTATCCATCATAAAAGTGCATCTATCCATCATAAAAGTGCATCTATCCATCATAAAAGTGCATCTATCCATCATAAGTGCATCTATCCATGATAAAAGTGCATCTTTCCATCATTTATCCATCATAAGTGCATCTATCCATCATAAAAGTGCATCTATCCATCATAAAAGTGCATCTGTCCATCATAAGTGCATCTATCATGATAAAAGTGCATCTATCCATCATAAAAGTGCATCTATCCATCATTTATCCATCATAAAAGTGCATCTATCCATCATAAGTGCATCTATCCATCATAAAAGTGCATCTATCCATCATTTATCCATCATAAAAGTGCATCTATCCATCATAAAAGTGCATCTATCCATCATTTATCCATCATAAAAGTGCATCTATCCATGATAAAAGTGCATCTATCCATGATAAAAGTGCATCTATCCATCATAAAAGTTCATCTGTCCATCATAAGTGCATCTATCCATGATAAAAGTGCATCTATCCATCATAAAAGTGCATCTATCCATCATAAAAGTGCATCTGTCCATCATAAAAGTGCATCTATCCATCATAAGTGCATCTATCCATGATAAAAGTGCATCTTTCCATCATTTATCCATCATAAGTGCATCTATCCATCATAAAAGTGCATCTATCCATCATAAAAGTGCATCTGTCCATCATAAGTGCATCTATCCATCATAAAAGTGCATCTATTCATCATAAAAGTGCATCTATCCATCATTTATCCATCATAAAAGTGCATCTATCCATCATAAGTGCATCTATCCATCATAAAAGTGCATCTATCCATCATTTATCCATCATAAAAGTGCATCTATCCATCATAAAAGTGCATCTATCCATCATAAAAGTGCATCTATCATCATAAAAGTGCATCTATCCATCATAAAAGTGCATCTATCCATGATAAAAGTGCATCTATCCATCATAAAAGTTCATCTGTCCATCATAAGTGCATCTATCCATGATAAAAGTGCATCTATCCATCATAAGTGCATCTATCCATCATTTATCCATCATAAGTGCATCTATCCATGATAAAAGTGCATCTATCCATCATTTATCCATCATAAGTGCATCTATCCATGATAAAAGTGCATCTATCCATCATAAGTGCATCTATCCATGATAAAAGTGCATCTATCCATCATTTATCCATCATAAGTGCATCTATCCATGATAAAAGTGCATCTATCCATCATTTATCCATCATAAGTGCATCTATCCATGATAAAAGTGCATCTATCCATCATAAAAGTTCATCTGTCCATCATAAGTGCATCTATCCATCATTTATCCATCATAAAAGTGCATCTATCCATCATAAAAGTGCATCTATCCATGATAAAAGTGCATCTATCCATGATAAAAGTGCATCTGTCCTTCATAAAAGATGCACTTTTATGGACTTAAAAAATATACGGCCATTCACTGCAATTATAAGGCTTGGAAGAGCCAGAACATTTTTTAATATAACTCTGATTGTATTCGTCTGAAAGAAGAATGTCATATACACCTAGGATGGCTTGAGGGCGAGTAAATCATGAGCTAATTTTCATTTTTGGGTGAACTATCTCTTTAAAGCGCTGTGACGTGGGTTTGAACGAATGTGTGTGTTTCCTTGTATTTAGTTACACACTGGAGTGCAACTACAACACGGGGCGTTCGGTGAACACCATCCCACCCGCCTGTCACGATAACGGAAGAGCCACGCCCCCTCCGCCGCCCGCCTTCCCGCCCAAATACACACCTGAGGTGTACGAACAGGTGGGGCGAGCGGTTGCCATAGCAGCGCTGGACATGGCGGAGTGTAACCCGTGGCCGCGGCTAGTTCTGTCTGAACACAGCAGCCTGATGAACCTGCGCGCCTCCATCCTCAAACACGTGAGGAACAGCAAGGGCTTCGCGTCCGACAACCGCAGAAACACGAAGAACAGCAGCCCACCTAAACCTGCGTAAGACCCTGAAACCATAAAACTTTTAAAGTCAATCATGGTATCCCTTAAAACTCACCTTTGATCCGCAAAATGACATATTTAAACGTTTATGCCTTAAAAATCTTGACTGTAACTCGACACCCTTGCCTCATTTAGCATACATGGTTCTATGAATATGCAAATTGTGGTGAAAATCCAGCTTTTTAATGTTGTTTATGTGTCTATGTGGTGTTTTTAATATGCTTTAAGACAAAGCATGTGTAAGTTCATAAGTCGACACCATTGCTGAGTATTTCCTCCTTAAACTGCAGTGAACCAAAGACAGTCTCAAACACACGCTTTGAAATCGCTGGTGTTTCTGACGTCACAAACTACCTTGTAACCAATCAGATCAACGTGTGATCGTCAACCAGTGGATCTCTGAGCTGAGTGAGTGAGTGGAGGCGGGGCTCATTTGCATATTCATAGAATCGCGCATACTGTCGAGTTACATTCAATGTATTTTACGGCATAAACGTTTAAATATGTCATTTTGCGGATCAAAGATGAGTTTTAATGGATACAATGATTGACTACAGGGGGACTTCAACTGAAAGTTATAAAATAAACATTAAACTGCTTTATTTAGTTTAACTTGATGTACTAAAATAACTAAAACTGAAATAAAAATTAAAGAAAGCTTTATAGACATAGCCAATTAAAACCTGTAATATTTACCTTACCCAGCTGCTGACATGGCATCTCTTCTACCTTCGTCCTGATGGATGTTTTTTGATCTCGTTGTGTGTTTTCCCAGAAGCCTGAGCATCTCTGCCTCGGAGAACTCGCTCGCTCGGACACACAGCATCGCAGATGTTCAGGGATCCCGGCAGACTTCGTCTCAGATCAAGAGTTCTCCCAGCTTCACCTTCGGCAGCTCGGCCTGCGCTCACGGCCCCGGCGCTCACCGGCCCCCGCACAGGAGCCTGGGGCCCGTCAGAGGTCAGGTCACAGTCTGGGACACAATACAGTGTGGATGATTGACTTGTGCTGGCTGAGATTGGGATTGTGGAAGTTTAGGATAAGAAATCTCTCAGGCCTTATCTTTTGGCTTGACAAAGCCTTGTCTAAAAGTTTGAAGATTTAATCAAAGAAGTCAATAAAATGTTGAAAACATGTTCTAATGCATTGTAAACATGTTTTAGCATGTTGCTAACATTGTTAGCATTTTTGTAGCATGATTTAACATATTGCTGGCATTATTTAACACATTGCTACAGCGTGCTCAGCATGTTTTCACATGAATTAGCATGTTGCTAGCATGATTTAACACATTGGTAGGATGTTTTAGAACATTGCTAACATGAATTAGCATGTTGCTAGTATGTTTATGTATGTTACTAACATAACACGTTTGTAGCATATTTTTTTATCATGATTTAACACATTGCTAACATGTTGTTAGCCCTATTTAATACATTGCTAGCAAGTTTTAACATGTTGTTAACATTATTTAACATGTTACTAGCATGCTTTACCATGTTGCTATCGTGATTTCAGACATTTTACCATGTTTTAGCATTTTGCTAGGATGATTTAACATGTTGTTAGCATGATTCAACACGTTGTTAGCATGTTGCTAAGATTATTTAACATTTTAGCATGATTTAGCACGTTGTTAGCATGATTTAGCATTTTGTTAGCATGTTGCTAAGATGATTTAACATTTTAGCGTGATTTATCACGTTTTTAGCATGATTTAGCATGTTAGCATGTTGCTAAGATGACTTAACACGATTTAACATGTTGCTAGCATTATTTAGCATGTTGCTAGCATGATTTAGCATTTTGTTGGCATGGTTTAACATGTTGTGCTAGAAAAGTGGTCAAGCTTTGCTAGTGAAATATTTAAAAGTCTTATTGTGCAAAAGTCTTGACCCCCTCAATGAAAGTCTATGGGACTTTTTGTAGTTTTGATCTTCCGTTTAACGAGAATCGTAAGTCAGATCAGTAAGGAAACATACAGCAACCCGAGTCTGAACAGTCTG
Source organism: Rutilus rutilus (assembly GCF_951802725.1). Taxonomy (NCBI): domain Eukaryota; kingdom Metazoa; phylum Chordata; class Actinopteri; order Cypriniformes; family Leuciscidae; genus Rutilus; species Rutilus rutilus. The sequence continues at coordinate 1,057,795 of NC_140212.1, forward strand.
ACCAGAGTTTGGTGGTTG
>NC_140212.1:1060312-1072812 GCF_951802725.1 Rutilus rutilus
GGAACCGCTGCGGGAATCCCTGGACATCCTGACGTCTATAGAGTACAGCAGGTGAACATCATCATCAGGGGCCGGTTTCACAAAGCTATTTTAGACCGGTCTGTGTTAGACAAGTCTAAAATGTGCTCATAGACTAAGCTAATGCAACTTTATTTAGACCAAAAACATTAGACCCCTTACCCCCAGGCTAACTCAGGTCTAAGACTCTGTTACCTTGGCAACCAGCAGTAACAATCAGTTCCATTACAAACAGCCAAAAGAAAAGGGGAAATGGCTCATAATTGAAACATTTCTTCTTGTTACTACATTCTCCGCTAAATTTCCCAAGTAAAATGTCCTTGTAACTGTTATACTCCTCCAGCAGACACATGTTCTCCGCTGGGGTAAACTGCACCGAGCGGCTGAATGCGCTTACCATGTTTTTTGTTTTGAAAAGTGTCTTATCTTACCCAGAATGCATTGCAGTGTAGTCCTACTTAAGATAGTCAGAGTCTTCAGTGCTTAGTCAGACATCTAAATCAGACCGTTGCACAATCTACTATATCGAAGCCATAGTCAAAGTCTATCTTTGTGAAGCCGGCCCCTGATACTTACTGTAGAGAAAACATATGAATGTATGTACATTATGGTTTGATTGATGACAACATATCCATAAATCTATACTTCGTTTCATAATGGACATTTTTAAACAATTACTTCCAATATTACCTTGTGTTCTGGTTTCAGGTGTGAGCTGCAGCCTCGGCCCAGCCGGATCCCGGTGCGGAGGGACGTTCAGTCCGCGGTCGTCCCGCTCACGGGCCTCGAGACGCACAACATGAGAGTGTGGAAACTCATCAAACCCGACATCAAGAAGCACCTGGCGGGTCAGAGCCCTGAGCTCTACTTAACCCTATAAAGCCTTACTGCATCATATTTAATAAGCCTATCAATGCTCAACGTGACGAAGCGTTGCTGTCGCACACAAACTCCTGTCGTCTGATTGGTTAGACCTTTTTTAGCACGTAAAAGTCTTTACAAACGTCCTCCTTCAGCTCGTGTCGTTCTGCTGGCAAATCTTTACTGATATTGATCAAGTAAACGTAAGAATAACTTTAATATTGTCTGAGGTTTACTTGATCATCATTTTACAGAAAAGTCACGAGTATCAAATATGATCATCAGGCTTTTGAGGAAGGATTATTTGTTCATCTCTCAATCATCAGTGCATTATATGTTTTAAAACCTCAGAGCTTCGATCATAAAACTGAGCATTTAGATATCTTACGGTCCTGTTATAAACATCTCACTGATTTACAAGCATCAGAATTTCATATAAATATCAGCATCTGCACAAATTTGCATATTTTTGGGCCTCTGAGTAAAACTGAGCTGTTTGTTCCTGAATCTGATGCATCAAATATGATAATTAGGTTAAATAAACTTCCATTTCAATGTGTCAGGCTTTATTTATGAATGCATGTATCCCAGCATGCATCCCTGCTGATTATTTGTAGCTTGTGATTTGAATATTAACACACGCTGCCGATGGATCCGTGTAACTCAGAATCTGCTGTGTTTAGGTGTGTCTGGGAAAGACGGTTCATTGTGTCTGACCACCACATCTCTGCTGAAGAGCTCTGGAGACGCTAAACACACAAACAGGTAACACACACACACACACACACACAGTCCTGATGTTGTTTCAGGCTCTACTAGAACAGGTTTTCCTGCTTGAATGTTGATTATTCTCCTCATATTCTCCATTGTTGCGGCTCCTCTCTTCCCAGTCTGTCAGTAACGCTCTGTTTACTTCCTGTCTCTATGAAGCCCCTCCTTCTGAAAGGCACACTGTGCTCTGATTGGTCAGCTGGAGCAGTGTGTTGTGATTGGTCATTCCCGTGTGCATGAACACTACTTAAATCCTTTAATCTCAACAGATCTTTGCCGACCTGAGGATCATCAGAAGCTCCTCATGTTTAATGGTGACTGAGATGTGGTGCTTTCCCAGCATTCAGCAGTGCTGCAGCTGTTTTAACCGTCCATAAACAAACACTAACACACCACACATGTGTTGTGTTTCTAAGGAAACCCTTTTTAAGTGTGTGTGTCTTTGTTTTGTAATTGAAAAATGATGTGCATAGGATTGTGTTGCTTATCACAGTTCAGAAACCTGATCAACCTCAGTGTGAAATACTGAGCATTAAATGCATTTCTGTGAACTCTAGAAAGCAATAAACATAGATGTGTATTTACGAAAGAAACGCAGACTTCGTTATTGGCATCAAGAGAAACACACACACACACAAATCCTCTCGCACTTTGACCATTTATTCCCATGATTTCCATACAAAACGCAGATTTACAGGCTGGATCATCCTCCGGTTCTCCTCGCTCTCCGAGGCCTTTCACATCCTGCAAGAGCAAACGTCAGTCTCCCATCAGACATGATCGTGTGTGTGTGTGTGTGTGTGCGCGCGCGCTCACCTCTCCAGGCTCACTCCAGTTTCTTCGGGTTGTTCACAGCCACATAGTGATACAGAACCACCAGCAGGAATAGCGAGACGCCCAGCATGTTGGCGAATATGGCCAGCTGTACGTCAGTCACCATCACGCTGAAACACAACATGCGTTTACTGAGACCGGCCTTGCATCACACACCACTGTGCTCTTACCTTCATTATAGCATCTATTAAAGCATGTTCATTTTAAGGTACAGCACAATAGTGCTGCCCACTTTTTCTGGAAGTTATTTTTGCCATTCATTTCTCCCCAAAAAAATCAGCAACGATGTCAATCATAACTCTACAAACTTTGACTTGAAGCAAAAAAGTATTTAAAGAACTACAATCCCATGAAGCATCGCGATCAAATTACGAACGATGTATAAATATAAAACTACTGTTGATTATATCTATAGAAGCCATATATTTTACATTTATTGCACATATACATACAAATATTTAAGTATTTTGAGAGCGTAGGGAGATTCAAATGCGTTATGGGAGTGGGCGGGGCTATGATTTTCCGTACAGCATCATGGGTAATGTAGTTTATCCACAGAGAATTCTGTTGTTAAATACGATTATAAAAAAATAAAGAGCTGAAATAATGCGGGCTGATGTCTTTACAGGAAGCAAATACCATCGATTAACAAAATGAATGGAGTTTTTACTACTTGAACTTGACTGCTAAACACTAGTATAACTATGAAGGAAAAAATATGTATCATTTAAAAAAATATTGCAACCGCATGTAAGTTATAGTGCAATTCAGATACCACGGTGCCGAAAGATTACATATTGATTTAGAATGATAATGAAATGGTATTTTAAGGCATTTAAAAGGCATCGCATGATTATTTTCCTGAAGTGCAACACAACATGACCGTCATATTATGATCAAGCGACATGAGAATCAAAACTGCTGCTCGTGTCATTGATGCTTTAACATATTATAGTTTAATCTACAGTATTACTCACATTTATTGTGTTTGTGAGATGTTTATGATGAATCAATCTGCCCGCAGCTCGAGAGTTCCTGCGCTGCTGAATTCCGGGATTGAGACACGTCACGTACATACGGGTCTCTGATGACGTCACATCCTGAATAAATCACTGATAATTCAATTATTTATTTTTTATCTCTCTTTTTTAACAGTTACCAATCTAATTAAGGAATGAATGTTTGTGTTTTTATAAAAATACAAATAAAAAGTAAAATAATTGTACATTTTAAACGCACAGTAAGCGCGTGTTCAGCGTGTTCCTCCTCCTGACCGCGAGAGGCGCTGATGGGGTTCCAGATGCGCGAGGAGGCGCGAGTTCAAATATTCAAACTGGAGGCTTTACACAACCAAAACATCTTCAAAACAACAGATTAAACATATAAACACCACTCCTTCATACATCAAGATACATATAACATATGTAAGTAACAATCGCGCCGTATAAATTGTAGCGCGGGGATGTCAGAGTTTACATTATTTTGTGTTTTGTTCATCTGAATAGTGGATACATGTACTTTAATATGTTGGATTGGATAGGATGTATATGTATTATATATACTAACAAACAAATTGTATATGTATATACAAAAAAACATACATGTTATATATATGTGTGTGTGTGTGTGTGTGTGTGTGTGTAGGCAAGGCAAGTTTATTTATATAGCACATTTCATACACTATGGTAATTCAAAGTACTTTACACAGAAAGGAATAAAAAAATAAAAGCAAGGAAAATTAAAACAGTTATAAAAGTAATTAAAAGAGTAAAAAGATGATACATAGATAAACTTCTCATCTGGCAAACCATCAGTGTATCATATTTTTCCCAGTAACTCCCAGTTTTACTCTGAGATTTCCCCATGATGGTTACACTGTGTCTGTGGTGTTCTTCACACACACACACACACACACACACACACACACACACACACACTCTCTAACACACAGTACAGGTCAAAAGTTTGGAAACATTATGATTTTTTATATTTTTGAAAGAAGTCTCTAATGCTCATCAAGGCTGCGTTTATTTGATCAAAAATACAGAAAAAAAAGTCATATTGTGAAATATTATTACAACTTAAAATAATAGTTTTCTATTTGAATATACTTTAAAAAATAATTTATTCCTGTGATGCAAAGCTGAATGTTCAGCATCATTACTCCAGTCTATCACATGATCATTCAGAAATCACTCTAATATTCAGATTTATTATGAGTGTTGGAAACAGTTCTGCTGCCTAATATATTTGATGAATAAAAGGTTAAAAAGAACTGCATTTATTCAAAATAAAATAATATTTTCTAATAATATAAATCTTCTTTACTATCACTTTTTATCAATTTAACACATCCTTGCAGAATAAAAGTATTGATTTATTTCAAAAGAAGAAAGAAAAAAAATGACTGACCAGTAGAGTATATTGCTGTTATAGAAGATTTCTATTTTTAAAAAAAATAGCGTTTTTTTTTTACTTTTTATTCATCCAAGTATCCTAAAAATCCTAAAATCCTTCTGTGTTAAGAGTGTGTGTGTGTCTCCTCTGAAGGTCATGGGTGTGTCTGTGTCATGAGTGTGTGTGTGTGTGTGTGTGTGTGTGTGTCTCCTCTAAAGGTCATGGGTGTATCTGTGTCATGAGTGTGTGTGTGTGTGTCTCCTCTGAAGGTCATGGGTGTGTCTGTGTCATGTGTGTGTGTGTGTGTGTCTCCTCTAAAGGTCATGGGTGTGTCTGAGCTCTGGTCGATCCTGGAGCCGGTCCGGCAGAGTGTCCCGCTCTACAGCCTGTCAGGGAAAACCCTCGCCGTGGACCTCAGCCTGTGGGTCTGTGAGGCCCAGCATGTGCAGGGCATGATGGGAAAAGTCACGAAGCCGCATCTCAGGTGAGTCTGGAACGGCTGCACAATTAAACGCACTGAAACGATTCATTGATTATTTTATGCGCAGTTTCTCAGTGACGAACGGCAGATCGGTAGTAAATGCTCCATCTGAACACCAGAGGGCGTCACACACACACACTCCATCTGAACACCAGAGGGCGTCACACACACACACACACACTCCATCTGAACACCAGAGGGCGTCACACACACACACACACACTCCATCTGAACACCAGAGGGCGTCACACACACACATACACACACACTCCATCTGAACACCAGAGGGCGTCACACACACACATATACACACACACACACACACACACACACACACTCCATCTGAACACCAGAGGGCGTCACACACACACACACACACACACTCCATCTGAACACCAGAGGGCGTCACACACACACATACACACACCCTCCATCTGAACACCAGAGGGCGTCACACACACACACACACACACACTCCATCTGAACACCAGAGGGCGTCACACACACACACACACACACACACACTCCATCTGAACACCAGAGGGCGTCACACACACACACACACACACACACTCCATCTGAACACCAGAGGGCGTCACACACACACACACTCACACACACGCAGGAGTACGATAACACACATCTTTCCAGGAAACCTCTATCGCTGTGTCTGAATGAACAGAAGACTGAAACGCTTTGATTAAACATGACTAATAAACACACGACTGCCTTATTCTGTGTCAGAAGCTCATCATCTCACAGAAGGAGGAGCTCAGCTGTCCGTGTGTGTGTGTGTGAGTTAAAAGCATGTTAATAAATGTTGTCTTTGTTGGACAAGAGGTTCATAAATGCTTCTCATATTTGGAAACATGTTTGACGCGTGTTGCTTTTTCAAATGCACGTTATAAGCGACTCGAACTCACAGTGCTTTCAGAGTGAGCCGCGTTTACTGAGCCGTACGTCACTGACAAGCTGCACATCACTAATGATCACAGCCTTTGCGATTTCATGGAAGGTGCGATTAATCGTGCAGCGCTAGCATCTTCAGTGGTTTGATCTCAGAGTCGCTCACATGATGTCGTGTGTGTTGTGTGTGTCGCACAGGAATCTGTTCTTCCGCGTGTCTTCGCTCACTCTGATGGGAGTGAAGCTGGTGTTCGTGATGGAAGGAGAAGCTCCCAGAATCAAAGCCGAAACCATGAGCAAACGCTCCGAGATGAGATTCGGCGGCCGGCGGCCCGAGAGCGTCACCAAACCAGCAGCCGCTAAACACACCGGCCGAGGCCGATTCAAGGCCGTCCTCAGAGAGGTGTGTGTGCCTTTATTCTGACGAGTACAGTCACTTTGTCGGATATCACTTCTCATGCAGTGTGTAGTAGAGCGGTTTGTGAATGTAAAAGCTCTGCAAAGTTTCAAAGATCAAATAAAGTCTCCTAAAAGAAAGAAGCGATTCTGATCTGCTGAAACGAGTCAGTGATTCCAGTCTCACATGTAGCTAATTTGCATAATCCCCGCCTCTGGTCCTGATTGGCTGAGCAGCGTCTCTTAGCTCCGCCCTCAAACACTGTAGTGTATCTGAGACTGGAAGAGTTTGGCTCGTGTTGTTCATGTGGAGAAGATGCTGTATTCTGAGATTGATACGGTAAAACCCACGCCATCGTCACTGTTCGTATCACTGAGATCAAGAGCTGAGATTCAGATATGATAATGAGCGTTTGCTTTCTGACCAATCACAGCAGAGCAGCTCTCAGAGAGGCGGAGCTTAGAGAGACTGAATCTCCGAACGAAGCGTTTCAGACACTGAGAGAAAATGAGGTGATGCTGCAATAGAGATTATTATGAGGAAATCTGTGTTTTTTTGATCGTGGATGAATGTAAACCTGTTGTAGGAGACGCCAAAACACAGTTAGGAACCTTTAAAACAGGAATAATCCCCCAAATCCTGCTCGAAACGCTTCTCTCCCAGTGTGCGCAGATGCTGGACTGTCTGGGTGTGCCGTGGGTGACGGCGGCGGGAGAAGCGGAGGCCATGTGTGCGTTCCTGGACTCGCGGGGCTTCGTGGACGGGTGCATCACTAACGACGGCGACGCCTTCCTGTACGGCGCTCGCACCGTGTACCGGAACTTCAACATGAGCACTAAGGTCCAGTCTCATGCTCTCACTCTCTAAACATGCTCTCATCTCATGTGTGTCTAACCGTGTTCTGTGGAACTCATTACAAGTAACTTGAGTTATGTAATCAGATTACTTTTTCAAGTAACTAGTAAAGTAACGCATTACTTTTTCAGTTTACAACAAAATATCTAAGTTACTTTTTCACATTTATTGACTGACAGCTCTCCTGTCCTCATGTTGAGAGAAATAAAGTGCGTGTGTGTGTGCGCTCTGTGTGTGTGTGTGTGTGTGCGTGTGTGTGTGTGTGTGTGCGCTCTGTGTGTGTGTGTGTGTGTGTGTGTGTGTGTGTGTGTGTGTGCGCATGATGGTTATTGCAGTTCTAGACTAAATGTGATCATGCTTTTACTCGTCTCACTCGCACGAAAACATTCAGTATTCCTCAAAATGAATAAAAACAGTAAAATGCAATCTCAGAATTTTACACACAACTTTTATAATGAACTATATTAAATGACACAAATATACTTTATGTATTTAATCTCACTTTATTAACTGACCTTCAATGATCTAATTCAGCTGTACTAATAAGTTTATACTAATAATTTAGAAATGAGTGTTGAACTCCTCCTGTCTCCTATTGTTCTTTAATCCAGAATAACAGAAGCTGAAAGGGTTAAATCTGCATTTCCTTCATCCTGAGGATTATTCATCTCACTGTCGCTGTGAAACGGCCTTTACATTTACCAACGTAACGCATTACATTCCATAAAAAGTAACTAAGTAACACAATTAGTTACTTTTCTGGGGATTTACGCAATATTGTAATGCATTACTTTTAAAAGTCACTTTCCCAACACTGGTGTTAGGCTTGCTTAGTTGGGGACATTTCATTTAATTAATAACTATTTAACAACACAAATGAACCATCACTGAACTTAGTTAAGCTGGACTGTGACGCTGTTTTCTTCTAGACACAAACTGTGTTGCATTATTTTCCTATTATCTCTGTAAAGCTGCTTTGAAACACTCTGTGTTGTGTAATAACGCTGCCTGTTCTCGACTGTCCCGCAGGATCCGCAGGTCGACTGCTATCAGATGTCCAGCGTTCAGGAGGAGCTCGGCCTGTCCCGGGAGACGCTCGTGGGTCTGGCCATTTTCCTGGGATGCGATTATATCCCGAAGGTACAAACGGCAGAACCGAGCGAAAGAAGATTCCTGTGAAGTGATGAAGCTCTGAGTGTGTGTGTGTGTGTGTGTGTGTGTGTGCCCTTGTTTATATTACATTGTGGGGACCAAATGTCCCCATAAGAATAGTAAAACCTGAGATCACCTACATTGTGGGGACCAGCCAGCGGTCCCCACTTTTCAAAAGGCTTATAAATCACACAGGATGAGTTGTTTTGAGAAAGTAAAAATGCAGAATGTTTCCTGTGATGGGTAGGTTTAGGGGTAGGGTTAGTGTAAGGGGACAGAATATACAGTTTGTACGGTATAAAAACCATTACGTCTATGGAGAGTCCCCACAAAGATAGTGAACCAGACATGTGTGTGTGTGTGTGTGTGTGTGTGTGTGTGTGTGTGTGTGTGTGTGTGTGTGTGTGTGTGTGTGTGTGTGTGTGTGTGTGTGTGTGTGTGTGTGTGTGTGTCTGCAGGGCGTCGCTGGAGTCGGGAGAGAACACACACTGAAGCTGATTCACAGTCTGAGAGGACAAACTCTTCTTCAGAAGTATGAACTGATCTCTCTCTATTCATGCTCATCATTCTTAACTGAAGCTGAAACACACATTAAAAACATCTTCTTTACTTCAAATACATTAAACTGATAAAAAATAATAAAAAAATGCCAAGGCAATATTTCTCCTTTTTGTTTAGTTTAACCGGATGTACTAAAATAACTAAAACAAATAGACATATTTAAAAAAAATAAAATTTAAATTACAAAAACAAACACACAACAACATTACTTAAACTTGAACTAAAATTAAAATGCAAACAGAAAATATATAATATTCAAAATATTGACAAAGACTATATTAATGTATCAGTATTTTCATTATGAAATAAAATAGCTTTGTTCAGGATTTTTATTTTACTTTTTTTTGTAAAAAAAATTATATTTGTATTATTTTATTATAATTGTATTTATTGTATTTAAAATTTTGAATATTATTTATTTTCATTATGTTATGTCACAATATTATTTTTTTTTTATTTTTTTTTTATTATATTATATAAGAATATTTTTATTATTTATTTTGTTGTATTATATTTTATTATTTTAAATTAGTTTTTATTATATTATGTAAGAAATAAATTTTGTTTTACATCTTGTTTTTTTATTACATAAATATTATTTATTTTTATTGAATTATATAAATATATATTTTTAATATTAGATTATATAAGAAATACATTTTTGTTTATTTATCTTTATTTTGTGTTTTTATTTTTTATTTTGTTAAAATATTTAATTTTAATTATTATTTATTTATTATTATATTATATTAGAAATATGTATTTGTTTATGTCTTCATTTTGTGTGTTTTTTTTATCGTATATCAATTTAGAGTAACCCACTGTAACCCACTGCTCTATTACAATCCAGACGTATTTCAGGTTATTGTTGTTTTCTCACATATTTCTGGGTGTTTTAATTACATTAGTATAAAACAGATAGTGTGTGTGTGTGTGTGTGTGTGTGTGTGTGTGTGTGTGTGTGTGTGTGTGTGTGTGTGTGTGTGTGTGTTGGTTCAGAGTTGAGTGTGTTTCTCTGCTTTTCTGCAGGTTGGATGAGTGGAACTCACACAGAGCTGAAAGGTCAGAGGTCGCGGTGAAGAAGGTCACACACTGCCTGGTCTGTCGACATCCTGGTTAGTTTTGTGTGTGTGTGTGTGTGTGTGTGTTAGTTTCTGAGAGTTTCCAGGGTTTATTGAGTTTCCTCTTTGTCTTCCAGGCTCTGCTAAAGCGCACGAGCGCAGTGGGTGTGTGTGTTGTAAGAGCGAGCGCTTCTGCTCGCCGCAGGACTACGATTCCCAGTGTCCCTGTGAGTGGCATCGCACTGAACACACACGCCAGGCCTCATCCCTCGAAGCCAACATCAGAAAGTGAGTGTGTGTGTGTGTGTGTGTGTGTGTGTGTTTGTGTGAGAGAGTGTGAGTGGCATCGCACTGAACACACACGCCAGGCCTCATCCCTCGAAGCCAACATCAGAAAGTGAGTGAGTGAGTGTGTGTGTGTGTGTGTGTGTGTGTGTGTGTGTGTGTGTGTGTGTTTGTGTGAGAGAGTGTGAGTGGCATCGCACTGAACACACACGCCAGGCCTCATCCCTCGAAGCCAACATCAGAAAGTGAGTGAGTGAGTGAGTGTGTGTGTGTGTGTGTGTGTGTGTGTGTGTGTGTGTGTGTGTGTGTGTGTGTTTGTGTGAGAGAGTGTGAGTGGCATCGCACTGAACACACACGCCAGGCCTCATCCCTCGAAGCCAACATCAGAAAGTGAGTGAGTGAGTGTGTGTGTGTGTGTGTGTGTGTGTGTGTGTGTGAGTGGCATCGCACTGAACACACACGCCAGGCCTCATCCCTCGAAGCCAACATCAGAAAGTGAGTGTGTGTGTGTGTGTGTGTGAGAGAGAGAGAGTAATAATCACACACTCCTGAGTAAAGTGTGTGTATTCTCTGTGTGCAGGAAGACGCTGGCGTGTGAGCAGTTCCCGTTTACAGAAGTGAGTCCTGTGGTGTATTATGAGTGTATGAGTGTGTTATGAGTGTGTTATGAGTGTATTATTATTATGGTCTGCTTTTGTTGATGTAGTGTCTTCAGTGTCACATGATCCTGGTTTGGTGTTTTCAGATCATCAGTGAGTTCTTGGTGACGAAGGACAAACCCGTGCAGCCGTTCAGGAGGAGGAGACCCAACCTGATGCTGATGCAGGTGCACACACACACACACAAACACACACACACACCTGCTGATGATACAGGTGCACACACACACACACACACCTGCTGATGATACAGGTGCACACACCGGTCCGTGGGACATTTGGTACCGGGCCGCACAGAAAGAATAAATAACTTACCGTATTTTCCGGCGTATAAGTTGCATCAGTCAAAAATGCGCCATGAAGAAGAAAAAACATATATAGCCTAAGTCGCACTGGACTACAAGTCGCATTTATTAAGAAATGTATTTCACACAAAAAAATAATAATACAATGTTACGGACGGGACAGTCCTCCGTTACGGACGTGAGCGCTCTGAAAGCGGCACTAAAAGACTGCTTTAAAACTTTCACAGAGACCTCAAGCAGAAAGCACAAAGCCGTCGTTTTGTATTAATTGTATCTTAATTTTAATCAATGTTTCATCAACAAATTGCCTGGATTTAATAAATAAGAAGTAAATATATTAGAAAATAGATAATCACGACACGTGAACTGGAGCTGGTCTCATAAATGAACCGAAACTCAGCGTAAGGTAGCCTACTCGCCTCACAGACCTGAGACATATCTCTATAGAAAGCTGGAAATGTCGACTTTTAAACAGAACAATTCAAAACGAAAGAAAACAGACTCTCTGCTTGTGTCATCCGTATGAAATGTGCATTTCTCTCTGGCGCGTTCACTGTGAAGATCGCGAGTCAGCATCGTCAACTTCATCTTTGCAGCCGACACTGACACAGAAAACACTTGTTTATTAGTAAACAATTGAAATGTCTCCTGCTATATTTGACATATTCATAATCATTCATTTTGCCGGTTCGTTGTAACAGCTTTTAGGTGCTTTATTGGCAGCGACACCCTCATGTTACATGATCGCATCAGCACTGAAAACATGGAGATTTTTTTCTTTTGGGGGCATTTTGTTTGTGTTCGGGCTTTCTCAGTTGTCTTTAGGCACGATGTTACGAGGACGCTGCTAATAAAGTTGCAAGTATGCCTACACATTGGATTCACGTTTATTATTATATTTAAAAAATACCCCAGTTTTTATGCCGGTCGTATCATTTTATTTTGTTGTATTTATCC
>NC_140212.1:1075312-1102812 GCF_951802725.1 Rutilus rutilus
GTGTGATAACCGTGTGTGTGACAGATGATTGTGTGTTAGTGTGTATTAATTGCTGATGTGTGTGTGACAGATGATTGTGTGTTAGTGTGTATTAATTGCTGATGTGTGTGTGACAGATGATTGTGTGTTAGTGTGTATTAATTGCTAATTTGTGTGTGACAGATGATTATGTGTTTGCTGCGGACTGTGAGGATCAGACGGAGGTGCGCACGGTAGAGGAAGAGTCTCTCTTCAGTCTCGCCTTTCCCGGGATCGTCCAGGACTTCCATCGGGAGAAAGCCGAAGCTCAGGAGAACAAAATCAAGAGTAGGTGCATTCACACACACACACACACACACACACACATACTCACACACACACACACACACACACACACACACACACATAGATTGGTTCTGTTCCTGTGGCTTCAGTTGCTTTGACTCTGAGTCTGTGAAGGTCGAATGGTCTTCATCAGCGTGATAGCAGGTGGTGTGTGTGTGTGTGTGTGTGTGTGCGTGTGCGCACTGGAGGTTTTCCTGTGTGGAAGGACTGGGATCAAAGAGCAACACTCTGGGAGTTTGTGCTCAGAAGCGTCTCAGAATCCCGACAGCTCTCACACACACACTCACACACTCACGCTTTGATTACGCGAGGTGTCGCACAGAAGTACCAATACTACCTCTGTTCAGAATATTCCTGTTAACTGATGTTACATAAAACTATAGAAATAGAAATGTCGTCTTGGAAATAAACTGAAATGAAATGAAATGATAAATTGGAAATAAATAATAAAAAGAAATTACATCTTAATAGCAAGATTTTAAGAAAATAAAACACTACTAAAAGGACGAAACAACACACCAAAGTCACTGAATATTAAACTAATATTAGTGTGAAAAAAAAGAGCTAATTCAAAATGTTAATAAAAACTTAAATAAGTGCTGTTCTGTTTGAAATCAGATAAATGTTAACGGAAATCAAATAAAAAAATATATAAATGTTTTTATTTTTAATGTTTATTTTTAATTTTTAAAAAATAATAATTTTTTTAGTTGCAACATTTCTAATTTTCATTTAGTTTAGGTAAAAAAAAAGTGTGTGTGTATATAAAATGTATTTAATTTTTTAAAATTTTTTATGTATATATATATTTTAGTAATTTTATACTTCAACTTTAACTAAATGAAAATTAGTTTTGAAAATAACTGAAATAGAATAAGATAGTTTTTATATTTATTTTTACATTTAATTTTTTTGTGTATTTATGTATATATAGCCTATATATATACACACTTTTTTAAAATATAAAAATAAATATAAAAACTTTATCTTATTCTATTTCAGTTATTTTCAAAACTAATTTTCATTTAAAGTTGAAGTAAAAAATTACTAAAATGAAAAGGTGATGCATTTAAATACAACCAACCACAGATGTGTATATTATATTTTTTTATTAAAATCATCAAGATTTTTTAATTATTTCATAGCTTATAAAGAGCAATTTCTTGAGAGTAAAATATTTATAGCCAAGCATAACTACAACCAACCTACGGTTTTGTTGTGTGTGTGTGTGTGTGTGTGTGTGTGTGTGTGTGTGTGTGTGTGTGTGTGTGTGTGTGTGTGTGTGTGTGTGTGTGTGTGTGTGTGTGTGTGTGTGTGTGTGTGCAGAAAAGAAGCCGAAAGCGAAGCAAGAGAAGCCGGCTGATTCCCATGATGCCGTGTCGGATCTGTTTGCTCAGATGTGTCTTCAGACCGACACTGATCCAGATGCCGGATTTACCCAGAATCCACCACAACCTGAGATCCCAAAGATCCCAGTCCAGCGCTCTCCGCCTTCCCAGAATTCCCCTTCCGAGTCGGCTCTGATTGGCCAGCTGCATCTCAGCACTATCGACTGGGATTCCTCCTCGTTCACGGCCTCTCCTGACCCGACTCGCTCTCTTAAAGACCGGATCCTGATGAAGAACAGTCCTGAACCGATCCGTTCAATCCCATCCGCTCCGTCTGAAGCTGCGGATACAAAAACCAGGACCACTGCAAACCCAAAGCAGAATCCCGCCGGAAAACCTGCAGAGAAGGTGTGTAAGACGGTGTGTAAGACGAGTGTGTGTGACAGCGACGTGGAGAACCGACTCCAAAGCAAAGTCAAGGTCAAATCCGTCAAAATTACCCAGAAATCCGACAAAATTACCCAGAAATCCGACAAAATTACCCAGAATTCCATCAAAATCACGCAGAATTCCGTCAAAATCCCCCAGAAATCCCCCAGTGATGACCAGATGAGGATTAAAACCCCAGAAAAAGAGTCGGTCAGACCGGCGAGCCTGATCCAGGTGCATCATGGGAGGTCTGATGACTCGGACTCGGACGCTTCGGTGGACAGTCCTCGACCGCTGGCTGAGAGACTGAAGATGAGGTTTGCGAAGTGATGAAGCACAACTGAGACTGAGAATAATGTTTGACTTTTCAATTTGTGAATAAATGTGTGTTTTTAATGTGTGTGTTGGTCATCTGGAATCTGGAGTATTTCTTTCTTTTCTTTTTTTCTCACTTTTCTGTTGATTTTCTCAAAATATACAGCACACAATTACAGATGCCATAGAAGTATCACATTTATGTATTTATAGTCATTAGTAAGTATAAGAATTGCATCTCCGGACAGAGACAGAACAAGGTTAAAGTTAAGAAATAATAAAAAGGAGATACACGGTTATGGATCTGTCACATGATGCAAATTATGTTCAAACCAGTTTTTTTTGTTTCATTTTGGGTTAATATTCAGTCATTCCCTATTAAATGAAAGTGCATTCGTGATTTTAAAAGCCGTGAGGAACAAAACTCCCTCTCCTGCTGGAAGAGCTGGTCAGAGTAACACTGGGATGTAACAGTGTGGTCCTAATAAGGGCATAAACGCCTGCACTTCCTCTCAGGCCTTGATCATGAGTGACAGGTGTCACACCTTCCCAGACATGAAAGATCTGACAGCTGCGACACACACACACACACACACACACATGTCAGACATCAGCGCGCATCATTAAACACACTGTTTATTAGGGATTCATTGGTCAAGAGCTTACATGTGGAGGAACGTAGAAATCATTCAAGAATGTGTTTTAATAGCGTTACACTTTTAAGAGGGCTGGACATTTGTGGCAGAAAGACCCAAAAAACATTTCATTAAATAATAAATGTTCATTAAAATAAAATAAGTTTAAAAAAATGTAAGAAAAAATACATATGGACTATATATATATATATATATTAGATTTAAATGTTTTTTTGATTTCTCTTTTTATGAATAAAACGTATAAAATCAGGCAAATGATATAAGAAACAAACCCCAGTGAAATCTCCCTCTCTCTCACTATATATATATATATATATATATAAATTTTCCCTTATAAATGGGATATATATATATATATATTTAAAGTAAAATGTAAAAATAAATATAGAAAACTTTTTCATTTTATTTCATTTAGTTCAAGTTGATGTACTTTTAACTTCTTCCAATAATTCTAAATTCATAAAAATCGTTCAAATCAGGAAAGCATTCTCTGCATTTATTATTCGCCATTTATATTTACTATTTTTTAATAATAGGGTCTGTCCCCAATACTGCAGTCATTACCATCAAGCCAAGTATTTTATAGAAAATTAATGGTTTTAATATATATATGAAAGAAAAAAAAAATATATATATATATATATATATTTATCTTCACAATATAAAAAATACACAAGGCCATGATAAGATGAGAGGTTTTATTTTTCAAGATGTGTGTGTGTAAAAGTGTCTCTTCCCAAAGAAACTATGTAAATGATAAGTGCAGCATCTGTGAAGTGTGTGTGATCCTCCGGCTTTTGCGCTCGTCTGCTCGCATCAATCTGCTAATTGTCGCCGTGTCGACTTAAAGACTCATTTCCCACAAAAGGGGAATCTAATTATTTTCTTTTCACTTACACATTATCCGCCAACATCGCCTTATTCGCACCCGGGTGTCAAGAAGCGCGCGCGTCCCTCGGTCTTCTGCGCATGCGCGCGTCTCTCTTTGAACCTCGCGCTCGTAAAGTTCTCGGGTATAAAAGAGACGCTTTGTCACACAGGATAGATGGATAAGCTGAACGAAGACATGGCGCGGATCGATGTCGATGTGTACACGGCCAAAGTTTTGTCCCAGTGGGACTGGAGCAGAGAAGAGGACCGCGCGTTTGGCGACTCTTGCAGCGCGTCCTCGCCGGAGTCCGCGTGCTCGTCACCGGACGCGCGCTCCAGCACTAGCGGAGGATGCGAGTCGCAACAGAAGCCCAAAGTGAAGATGAGCGTGAAAAGGAGAATGAAGGCTAGCGAACGGGAGAAGCTGCGCATGCGCAGTCTGGCGGAGGCTCTTCATCAGCTCCGGGATTACCTGCCACCGGTGTACAGCAGGAGAGGACAACCGTTAACCAAGATACAAACCCTCAAATACACCATTCAGTACATTAAAGAACTCTCCAGCATCCTCGACCAGCAATCTGCGCATGCGCGGCGCTGACGGGACCAACGGTCAACCCTTTCCCACTATAGACGGCTCTCTCTGTGTTGTGTAATTTGATCTGGTCACCCTTAACACATGATCAGCGTGAAACTCAGTGGAGGAGCTTGTTGTTTGCCAGGCTACAGCTTCAAATGAGTTAGCTTTGAAGGAGCTAGCTACACTGTCATTTTACTAGGCACAAGCCAGACCGATAAACCAACACAGACCGGAAGTTAACTTCGGGCCAGACGCGTAACCGTGGCAACGCGCATGCGTCTGATGAAGCCGTCTATAAGGAACTTTTTGTGCAATGGAAAGATTCTAATGGATGTTAAAAAATCTTCGTGGAATCGCCCAGCTATCAGGGAATGTTCCCACAACTTTTCACTGTTTGGATGATTTAAATAATATTTTGTATGATGTTGTTTTACCTAAATAACGTTCTCTTAAAGGGACAGTGCACGCAAAAATGAACATTCTTTATGTTATTTGTACTTGACGAATGTTCTAAGAGTGTCTTAATGGTTATGAGAATGTAATCGTAACGTTTTTAAACTACCAAATTTAAAACGTTTTAGAAACATTGCACATCACTGTTCCCACAATGTTTTTTTGTTTTTTTTAACATACATTTGTTAGCTGGGCATGGATGAAGATACAGAATCTTTATATCTTACAGCTGATTTTAGGCTGCTTTTGTACAGATTTATATTTTTCTGTTTGTTTGTTTGTTCTACTCTCATGTTTTACTGATGTAAATATTCCTTGCTGATGCTTGAGTGGAGTGTCCATGTCTAATATTAAATTTAAATGGCTGAATAAACATCTTGTTGGTGTTGATGTAAACTGGTTTTTGTATTTCACGTCAAGATAAAAGTGGATTTGAAACTAAAACGTTCAAATATGGCTTCTTAAATTAAGAAATCCAAAAATATTAAAATAAGATGGCATTCAATTTACAGACAACTTACTCGTTATAACAAGGGCTTAGACATGAAAACATAAGTAATAAATATACAAATAAATAAAGCAAGAAAATATCTGTACAGTTTCTAAAGTAATAAATAATAACTTTCTAAACACAAAAACATCCATATAATTTAATATAAGATTATCAAGTCATGTAAAATCATAGCTTTTTAGTTTTTGACAGGGCTTTTAGACATTGTGCCAAATAAAGACTACAAAAAGGAGAGATAAAAAAAGATCTACATTTGTGGATTAAAAATGTTTTTTTTATTTACTTTTTTTTTATTGCATAACAGAACAATAACAACATACACATACAGAGGATCACAATGTATTCAGCTATCCTCTATTACATGCATAATAGCACCAAAGGAAACAGAATAAACAATAAAAAACAAATTCAAAAAAATTATTATACAGGGGATAACTTACAAAAACATCCAAAAAGAAAAGGATTAAAAAATTCTATACATCCGTTTTGCTTTTTTAAGGCCTCAATATAATGCTTGAGTTCAATTTTAAATAATATAATGTTAGGTTTATTATTAGTCCATTTCTGTTTGTGTATGTGGTATTTATCATACATAATTATTAAATTAATCACCAAATTCTGCTCCAAACACTTACTTTTATATATAACAAAAATGACATCTTTACCAGATAGTCGAATCTTTACATTTGTGAATTTAAATATTAGATGTTCAATATCAATCCAAAACAATTGGTTAAATAAATACACATTCAAATAATAAATTCTTCTTCTAAATTACAAAAGACGCATTTAGTCTCTAATATGTCTCTAAAAATCTTGAGACTATTTGTCTCACTGGGTAAATCAAATGGTTAACTTTATATGTAACTTCTTTAACTTCATTGGTTAGACAGTATTTACTGGGTAAACTCCAGTCCTCTTTCCAATCAATCTCGTTATATATCGAGTTCCAAAAAGGTTTGCATTTAGGCAATAATGTAGTTCCACATAATTATTTTTATATAAAAGTTATACAAAAAACAATTATCTATCATTTTCACACCATTACTTAAATGATTAGTATATAATGTGATAGACTCAGAAGATATATTGCCTGTTAAGAGTTGAAAAAAGCCAATCAAACCTGTTTACGCACAACAGCGATTATCATGACGTATTTCTTGGGACAAGAGCACTGGCCAATCACAGCGCGGCTGTCTTCGATGTGGGCGGGGCCTCGCGGTACATGACGCTCTGACAAAGAGAATCAGCGCTGGATGTGACGGTGCGGCGCGGGCCGCCATTTCAAAGCCGAATAAACGCGCGAGGTTTCACAAATTAATTGACGGATGCTTATTTTTTAGAGTACAGTGCAAAACACTTCATATTTTTAAGGCTCGTTGTTTAGAAGAGCTCTCAATCTCATAAGGTAAGTCACGGAAGAAGCGCTATGAGCTCGAATGAGAGCGTCTGAGTGTTTAATGTCGGTGAGGCGAGCCGTTAAATCCCACATTCGCCTTCGTTAATTCTGTCGAATAACTTCACTTGTTAGCATTTAGCTAGCTGTAAATATGTGAGAGTTCATTGTGTATTTGTGTCCTCGGCTTAATATTTCGTTCATTGCGATTATGGCGACAGCCTACAGTAAATCTCGGAATGTATGAAATTAATGAATTAAGAGCTTGTAAATCCGACTAAAATCATCAAATTTATGTTATTTTGTGGGCATAAACACACTTTCAGTAACAGTAATCATCATATTCAGGTGTGATATCATCATAAACACCGAGCAAATACATGATTTTTATAGTATCCTTTAAATTCCATGTACTAAGTTATATAGAAATATAAAAATATACAAATAAAATGGACCATATATATATTGATGATATAATCGTGCACACAGGGGTGTATGCAAATTTACATAGAAATATTAAAATAGAAAAATGGATCATATGCATTGATGATATAATCGTGCACTCAGGGGTGTATGCAAAGTATTATCCAATAAATGCTCTCTGCTTTGAGAAACCCCTCCTCCTAATGATATCAGGTAGCAATTCAGGGTGTAAATTAAGCCTAATTAAAACATAAATTATTTATAAATATATTTGATATGCCCTGCCTCAAATTCCTGAAATTTCACGAGGTCTATAACGAGCTGTTAAAATGATCTGTTCTTTCTCAGTATCTCGAGATGTTTTCTCTCGTGCATCGTTTCCATTAGCGAGATCTTCTGCAGTTTCTGTAGAGATGCTTCAGTGTACAGTTGGCCGTGTGCGTTCACACTATTAATACACGGCTTGTGCCCTGAAATCCCCGTGGCCCAGATCAGCTGCTTATATCCCAGCAGGCCGTTCGATGACGGTGGTTCTGGCATGTTAAGCTCGTCGTGTGGCTTTAAGGCCAAAGGAAAACCGTCAAACATTTGACATTGGCGTTTGACATCTTGAACGTCGTTTCCAATCTGGATTTGGGTCAAAGGTGAAGGCAGGTGTTATGTGTTCATGGTGTTTGCTGCTGAAAATGCTATTATATACGACTGACGGGCATCAATCCTCGGCGTACACTTAAAAAGCACCAATGTTTTCCAGATGGATGCCGAAGCGGAGCAGGTGGAGGAGACGACGGAAGTGATGGAGGCCACAGAAACGCCCTCGCAAGAGGAGCCTTCGTCTGACAACAAGTTTAGGTAGGTCACATGACCAAAGCTTCTACTGTCATTGGTTATTCCCATCCACTTGTTTTCCATCCACCTATTTTTATGCAAATTTGGGGATATTGCATATTAAAAAAGCTATAAAATGGGCTTAAAAAAACGTATGTGCTCAATTAAGTTGTATATTTTTTTTTATCTGATAAGAAGACGTGGATAAACTAAGACGGAAACACATTTACTGAATAAAATCCTTTAAAAAAAAAAACTCAGCAGAGGCTGTGATTGGATAACTGGACTTACCAGCGGACCAATGGCATCGCAGCATCTCAAACGTTGGTTTGGTGTTTCTGAAACGCCGGAGTCAATTATGATGGAGGGAAAAAGAGCCAGATTGCAGCAACTTACAGTTTTATTACTGATATTAATTGAACTTTGCGCAGTTATTGAACTGAACTGAATCAACACTAAACTGAATAATGACTTTTTAGAGAATTTGTCTCTTTTGATGAAGTTGAGTCCTGATTATTACTGTGAAGCTGCTTTGAAACAGTTGATATAAAGGTAAAATGTGTCTGAGGTTTGGTTCTGATTATTTGCAGGGGTCGTGGGATGAAGTTTCGTGGCAGAGGCGGCCGGATGGGCCGTGGGATTCGTGGTGGACGTGGGATGATGATGATGATGAAAGGCTTCAGACCCCCGGGTCACATGAGAGGAAGAGGCCGCGACGGGTTTACCAATGGATTTGGACCCATGAGGTTCTGCCGAACTGTTCTTGAGTCTTTCCTTAAAGGGATAGTTCACCCAAAATTAAAATTAGCCCATGATTTACTAATCCTGAAGCCATCCTAGGTGTATATGACGTTCTTCTTTCAGACGAATACAGAGTTATATTAACCCTTAAACAGGCAAGAGTGGAAAATGATAAGCAAAAAATAATTTCATGTAATTTTTTATATCATCTGGACTTAAGTAAAACATATCCAAAATATTTGAGATATTTTGGATTTTATGAGTTGTGACTCCCAGGTCACGTTGCCTGATTAGGGTATAAAAAAAGGACCAAGTCATTAATCTGTTTACTGTTACTGGCCCACTTGCCACTGCATTTTTAAAACAATTATATCCTATACTTCTTCTGATCTAATGTTGACAAATTATATATCATTCGAAAGCTTATGAACTCAAGATTCGGACCTTGCGTTACCATAAAAATGGTACTTTAACCCCTTAACTCTCAGCCCCCTTTTTGAGAATGGACATTAAAATGCACTATTCAGGCTTAAATGGTTGTAATTCAAGAATGCTTATGGGTATAGACCTAAGTTTGGTCTTGTTTTAAAGAAATGTCCTGGCTCTTCAAAGCTTTATAATGGGAGTGAATGGGTTTTTCTTTTTGGAAGTCCATAAAAGTGCATCTATCCATGATAAAGTGCTCCTCACTGCTCTGGCAGGTTAATAAAGTCCATCTGAACTGATGCGTTCGTGTAAGAAAAATATCCATATTTAAAACTTTATAGACGGCAGAGGGCCGTACGCATCGATTTACAACGGCGAATATTTCTTCATTTATATGAAGGGTGTTTATATTCACGTGAGGGCGAGTAAATCATGGGCTAATTTTTATTTTTGTGTGAACTATCCCTTTAAATCATTTCAATGAACCCGTTCATGAAAAAGCACGTGCTCTCTCTGTGTGTTGCAGGAGAGGCATGGGGAGGACGTGGCCGTATCCAGACATGCGTGGCCGTCGAGGTCGAGGCGGGCCGATGGGAATGAACTTGGGTCCGCCACCGCCTCCGCCTCCACACATGCACATGAGAGGACCTCCACCACACATGCACAGGTGTCCGCATCACTCCGGCAGACCTCGGAGAAACACTGTTTATATACTGCATTCAACCAAATGTGCCTTTTTTTTGCTAGCATCTAGAGCTGGGTTGACTATCGATTTCTTGATTTTAAAGTCCCCCTGTAGTCAATTATTATACCCTTGCTTCGTTTAGTATGCGCGGCTCTATGAATATGCAAATGAGCCCCGCCTCCACTCACTCACTCAGCTCAGAGATCCACTGGTTGACGATCACACGTTGATCTGATTGGTTACAAGGTAGTTTGTGACGTCAGAAACACCAGCGATTTCAAAGCGTGTTTTTGAGACTGTCTTTGGTTCACTGCAGTTTTAAGGAGGAAATACTCAGCAATGGTGTCGACTTATGAACTTACACATGCTTTGTCTTAAAGCATATTAAAAGCACCACATAGACACATAAACAACATTAAAAGCTGGATTTTCACCACAGGGCGACTTTAATCTTAATTTTGATGAACCACAAAACTTCTCTAAACATTATTTGTAGCGCCTGCCATCCATTAATAGCTTTGATCCTTTTTATAAGACACAAAGTCTCAGCTTTTTATCAGGACACACTTTTAAGGACTTATTTATGGGTTAAGATTTTTTTCAATATCTTATATTATGTTGTTAAATGTTTAATATGTATCTGCCATGTAATAGCCGGTGATGCTGAAATGGCGAGAGAGACTGAAGGGTTTCCGCTGTGTGTAAAGTGTGTGTTTACGTTTTCAGGCACGGCCCGCCTCCCCCTCCCCCCCCACCGGGACACCCGGCCTTCAGAGGACGGCCCCCACATCCGAGGGGGCGGAGTATGATGCCGCCCGGCCCGCCCCGTTTCTTCCACCCCAGAGGGTAAGAACACACTCATCCGCTCTCACGTTCACAGACGCACATGCGAAGAAGAGTCTCTTCGGGGCGTGACAGTGCAGAACCACGGCTAAAACTAAAATTACATAAGGGGCTTTCGCACCGGATAGTTCTAGGAACGAGCCACCAGGATGGTTCTCCGAGAACTAATGGTTCCCTTGGGAGCGTTTTCCTGGTTGCGTTCGCACCGCCAGTAGGAACTCTGAAGTGACGTGAGACACGTTCGTCTTATATTTTGACGGCGCTGAGAACGACTGAACACACAGCGCTCGCATTCTCCTGTTCATTAGTGTACGATCTGTCTAACAGCTCTAATACATTATTAGATAGAATAGATAGTAGACAGTAATGAAGAGGTATTAGCGTATGCCATGTGGTTTATATCTAGTGTCGCTAGCTGAGCAGAAACACATAATCATGTTTCTCTTGGTCCCTCAAAAGTGGTTGGGTTTCTCCTCAGTGTAAAGGTTGAGAGGTCCATCTATCGCCAATCAGCGAACACTAACGTCACGGATAGTTCCCATAGCGCTGGTTTAGACCGACTCTGGAGGAGGAGATAAATTAGTTCCTCTAAAAGGAGTTCCTGGAACTAAAATAGTTCCTGCGGTGCGAACAAACACGCCAAAAACCGGGAACTTCCACCGATAGAGACAGAGCGACACGCGTCATTATCTGAAAACCAGGGGAACAATCCGACCGTCACCATTGACTCTGTACTGTGTGACGCTGCCTCCTTGTCATTTCTAACTTATAACAAAAGACACAACAATGTCTAAAAGCTGCTGTGTGACAGGGTGTGCAGCAAACAAGCTAAAACACACAGAGATACGAGCGTTTAAGGACACACAAGTGGATACAGGCAGTAAGAGGTGAAGCATCAGCAGGAAGAAGGGGTGAATTGTGGGATCCTGACGCTCAGTATGCACTAAAATACTCTACGTGTGCAGTAAACATTTCATCACTGGTCAAATATCCAAATGTCAGTTTTATATATTATATTATATTTCTGTAAGCTAAGCTATCCTGTCTCCTCCAGTGGGCATAAGTTAGTGCTCAGAGTAATGTGACACGCTGGCTCGGTCTCAATTGCTGTATCCACTTTTGTGTCCTTAAACACTCGTCTTTGGGGTCGCTTAGCTCTGTGTGTTTTAGCTTGTTTGCTTATATTAGACATTGTTCTGTCTTAAAGTGCACGCTTTCTTTAAGGATTTCCAGTGTGAACACATGCACTACTTGCACTATTTATACTACAGAATGGCGTAGAATAGTGCACAAGTACGCAATTTGGGACACACTGATGAGTGTATAAGTGCATAGTGTATAGTGCGTACTGGGACACGGCGTATGAAAAGGTTCCTCTGGTGCGAAAGCCCCTATAGTGCATGACACCCTGTTTTTCTTGAATTCTGTGTTTTTTAAATAACGCATTTGCAAAACATGACGAGTTTCGGCGCCTCTTGAGCACAGCAGGCCAATCAAAATGTGTGATTTTATCCTTTCATGCAGTTACCACAACGGATCGGCCCCTCCTCTGCCCCACCCGCCTCCAGGCAGGGGCCAGCGCTGGCCGGGGCCCCCTGGTGGCCGGAAGTTTTAACGCAACTAAAATCTGTAGCGTTAATGTCCACCGCTCACTCATTTCTGTCCGAACAGACTCGCAGGTCCTTTTACTGTAACAAACACGCTACCTTTTTATTTTTTTTATATATATATATGTTACTTCATTTGAGGAAAAAACCCCGAAAAACATTTAAATGGATAGTTCACCCAAAAAAGAAAATTAGCCCATGATTTACACGCCCTCACGTCATCCTAGGTGTATATGA
Organism: Rutilus rutilus; assembly: GCF_951802725.1. Taxonomy (NCBI): domain Eukaryota; kingdom Metazoa; phylum Chordata; class Actinopteri; order Cypriniformes; family Leuciscidae; genus Rutilus; species Rutilus rutilus. The sequence continues at coordinate 1,087,962 of NC_140212.1, forward strand.
CATTCTTCTTTCAGACGAACACAGTCAGAGTTATATTGAGAAATGTCCTGGCTCTGCCAAGCTTTATAATGGGAATAAATGGGTTTTTGTAAGTCCATAAAAGTGCATCTATCCATGATAAAAGTGCATCTATCCATCATAAAAGTGCATCTATCCATCATAAGTGCATCTGTCCATGATAAAAGTGCATCTATCCATGATAAAAGTGCATCTATTCATCATAAAAGTGCATCTATCCATCATAAAAGTGCATCTATTCATCATAAAAGTGCATCTATCCATGATAAAAGTGCATCTATGATGGATAGATGCACTTTTATGGATTTCCAAAAACAGAAACAGACATTCACTGCCATTATAAAGCTTGGAAGAGCCAGGACCATTTCTTAATATAACTCTGATTGTATTCGTCTGAAAGAATAAAGTCATATACACCTATGATGACTTCAGGGCGAGTAAATCATGGGCTAATTTTCATTTTTGGGTGAGCTATCCCTTTAAAAGCACTCTCACTCTGAGGAAGAGAAGGACACATGTTCTTAAGTTGATTTAAATTAAGTGTTTTTACTCCCTAAGTGTTGTGTATAAGTCAGCGTGGTGCTATTCCTGTGAGCCTTAAACAATCCTGTTCCTTTATCCCAAGAAAACAAGTGAGACTTTAGCGACCGAGAAGGGACGGTGGCGCCAGCCGTTATTCCTCAAGCATGTGTCGTTGATATTTCTGTACTCCTTGGACGTCTCAAATATGGCATTTACCAAGCAGATCCCTCAATATGTTCATCTTCATGTGTAGTGCTCATGAATTAATAATGATTTAATATCATAAATGTGCAGCTACCTAGTCAAGTGAGAATATTGCTGTTAAAGTATTCATGTTTCTTATTTTCTTTTGTTTGGTTGAATGATTGTTAAAATCACAAAGACATGGATTCGTTTTAACATGACAGTAGAGTAGCGCTACGATTTATATACTTCTTCTTTAAATAAATATTTCCTTGCTTTTCTATTTCAAGGCCAAGTATTTGATTCAAAATAGTAAAAAAAGTAAAGATAAAACCCCTCTCTGTGTTGAGTTTTGAAGTGTTATTATTATTATGGCACATTCACGTATTGTAACTGATAAAGTCATGTGGATTTGTGAATGTAAATTGAACAGATAACAGCTTTTGACTTAGTTTTGACAAACAAAACAATAAAGTTAAGATAAAATGACCTCTCTTTTTTATTGTTCATTCAAACCAAAAGCTGAATGTCCATTTATGTAATGCATTTTTTTAAAGTACTGATCATTTCTGAAGCCAAATGGACAACAATGTAAAGATTTTATTACATGAGCACAGATATATTTAACTATGATGTGTTTATTATGAATACTCTTATTTATTTATTTATATTTACATCATTGCAGAAATGCATAATAATAAAGCACATGGATGACTTGAGTAAAGTTATATTTGAAATACACTGAATTAAAGTTGCCTAGAGGGCTGAAAGCTCGAGCTCAGGCCGGATGTCCAAGGATGTGTGCATGAAATAAATGTACTTTTAATATTCAACAGGAAAACACTTCTTGACTCACTCTAAAACTAAACACGCATCATCATAGCAGGCCACGCTGTAGTGCATGCGAGTGAGGTTAACACTATAAATAGGCAAAAGTTTGGAGACACTCAATATATTTTGTGTGTGTTAGAATAACGTGATTCTATGGAAGCTTGTTTCCGCCACTGAATAATAAATAATAATAATTGCGACTTTTTATCTCACAATTGTGACTTTTTTTTTCCTCAGAATTGCGAGATATGAAGTCAGAATTGTGAGAAATAGTCGCAATTCTGAGAAATAAAGTCGCAATTCTGAGAAATAAAGTCGCAATTCTGAGAAATAAAGTCGCAATTCTGAGAAATAGTCGCAATCGCGAGATATAAAGTCGCAATTCTGAGAAATAGTCGCAATTCTGAGAAATAAAGTCGCAATTCTGAGATATAAAGTCGCAATTCTGAGAAATAAAGTCGCAATTCTGAGAAATAGTCGCAATTCTGAGAAATAAAGTTGCAATTCTGAGAAATAGTCGCAATCGCGAGATATAAAGTCGCAATTCTGAGAAATAGTCGCAATTCTGAGAAATAGTCGCAATTCTGAGAAATAAAGTCGCAATTCTGAGATATAAAGTCGCAATTCTGAGAAATAAAGTCGCAATTCTGAGAAATAGTCGCAATTCTGAGAAATAAAGTCGCAATTCTGAGAAATAGTCGCAATCGCGAGATATAAAGTCGCAATTCTGAGAAATAGTCGCAATCGCGAGATATAAAGTCGCAATTCTGAGAAATAGTCGCAATTCTGAGAAATAGTCGCAATTCTGAGAAATAGTCGCAATTCTGAGAAATAGTCGCAATTCTGAGAAATAGTCGCAATCGCGAGAAATAAAGTCGCAATTCTGAGAAATAGTCGCAATTCTGAGAAATAGTCGCAATTCTGAGAAATAAAGTCGCAATTCTGAGAAATAAAGTCGCAATTCTGAGAAATAGTCGCAATTCTGAGAAATAAAGTTGCAATTCTGAGAAATAAAGTCGCAATTGCGAGATATAAAGTCAGAATTGCGAGATATAAAGTCAGAATTGCGAGATATAAACTATTCTGAGGTAAAAAAAAAAGGTCTGTCTTTTTTTTCCTTAGAATTGGCCTTTATATCTCACAATTGTGAGAAAAGATGTCAGAATTGCGAGAGATAAACTCGCAATTATGTGTTATAAAGTCAGAATTGCGTGAAATAAAGTCGCAATTGCGAGAAAAAAAAGTCCGAATTCTGACTATAAGACGCAATTGCGACTTTATTTCACGCAATTCTGACTTTAAGTAAAAAAAAAGTGATAGAGATAAAGTCGCAATTATCTTTTAAAAATGTTTTATTCTGTGGCGGAAACAAGCTTCCATATGATCATGACACAAATGGAAGAATGTGTGGATGAGAACGGCTCTGGACGTTGATCGGCCGGCTTCATCTTGGGATAAACGCTGTTAAAGAGGAACTTCATGCTTTTCCTCCGGCAACCGCTTTAGTTCTGTAAAGAAATTAATGCATTGTACAATCTAAGGTTACAAAAGATAATTTATCTTTGATGCATGTTTGATTAATAACCCTGTGAGAAGACATTTACTGAACTAAATTAAGATCTAAAAAAATAGCCATGAAAATTGAAAAACAAGAATTTAAAGGGACAGTTCTCCCATAAATGATCTACTTTTCCCTTAAAAACTGAGTTTCTTTGTTCTGTTGAACATACAGTTATGCAGAATCAGAATAATTTGTATCTATTTACTTCCCTAATATTCCCTATGGACGTCAATGGATACCAGTGATTGTGTGTTTGCCAACATTCATTAAAATACCTTGTTGGTCCCCATTGACCTCCATAGTGTGAAAAATAAAATAAATACAATGGATATCAAAAAAGAAACTCATTCAGGTTTAGAACAACTTTGCATTTAGATCGGATGTTTCTCCGGGATCACGAGGATCACACATTCAGTCGGTGCGTCCAAACTTTTGACTTGTGTGAAGCCATTAACATCATGAATAATCTGGATCGTTTACCTCTGATGCGAGAGAACATTACTCTGATTAATCCGTCTTATTACTCCTGATATCTCAAAATGAATACGGATTAGTTTGGCAGATAACACCACTCTCTGACGACGGTGCGTGATCTGTGAGGTGTGGCGCGAGGTGGTGTGTGTAATGCAGAGTCCGCTCTGAGTAAAGCACCCGCAGGTTTGAGTCCTCCCCGACGTCCTGACAGAAATGACGCGCGTCGAGCAGCAAACGTGTTGTGTGTGTTCCTCTGACTCTTCTTGTCTCCTGAAGGGGTGAGACACCCTTCTGGAAGCATCCGGACACTCGTATGAGGACCATCCCGTCTGTCACTCATCTCCTCCCAAGCCCCGCCCCCACAGTGAGAAGCCCCGCCCCCTCGTAACCACGGTGAGTTTGTCTCTCTCTCTCTCAATCTCTCCCTCTCTCAATCTCTCTCTCTCAATCACTCGCTCTCACTCAATCTCTCTCATCTCTCTCTCTCAATCTCTCTCAATCACTCGCTCTCAATCTCTCTATCTCTCAATCACTCGCTCTCTCTCTCAATCACTCGCTCTTGCTCAGTCTCTCGCTCTCTCTCTCAATCTCTCTCTCAATCACTCGCTCTTGCTCAGTCTCTCGCTCTCTCTCAATCTCTCTATCTCTCTCTCAATCACTCGCTCTTGCTCAGTCTCTCGCTCTCTCTCAATCTCTCTATCTCTCTCAATCACTCGCTCTTGCTCAGTCTCTCGCTCTCTTTCTCAATCTCTCTCTCTCAATCTCTCACTCTCTCTGTCTCTCAATCTCTCTCTCTATCTCTCTCAATCTCTCTCTCTATCTCTCGCTCTCTCTCTCAATCTCTCTCTCAATCTCTCTCTCAATCTCTCTCTCAATCTCTCGCTCTATCTCTCTGTCTCTCTATCTCTCTCTCTCAATCTCTCGCTCTATCTCTCTCTGTCTCTCTGTCTCTCTCTCTCTGTCTCTCAATCTCTCGCTCTATCTCTCTGTCTCTCTATCTCTCTCTCAATCTCTCGCTCTATCTCTCTCTGTCTCTCTCTCTCTCTCTCTCAATCTCTCGCTCTATCTCTCTCTGTCTCTCTATCTCTCTCTCTCTCAATCTCTCGCTCTATCTCTCTCTGTCTCTCTCTCTCTGTCTCTCAATCTCTCGCTCTATCTCTCTCTGTCTCTCAATCTCTCTCTCTCAAATTCAAAATTGCTTTATTGGCATGACTAAAAGTACAATATTGCAAAAGCTTGGAATACATAGAATAATAATTAAAAACATCAAAATAATAGAATAAAATATTATAACTTAAATTTAAATAAGCAGTGTAACAAATTAGAGCATGTGTGAACATCTGATACCACATATATTTGTTTTAACATTTTTATATATATATATACACACTCTCTGGCTGACCTGTCAATCACCCTGAGGAACTTCCAAGTGAAGTCAGTGGTTCCTCCGTCATTAAAGAGTTCGTTTCAACATTAATAAAAGCAAAAGTTGTATCTGTAATGTATTATTATGTGGACTCATCAGAGAACAATACATCGACTCAACCCTGGACACCACAGCTCTCGATTAATCGGTTATACAGATATTTAAAGTTTCATTTCATCCCTAGAACTCATATTTGATCACAGAAATGACACTTAAAAAATTAAAAAATCCTTTAAAAATGTCTTCATGCCTTAAAATACCTCGAATGTAACTCGACACCCTTGCCTCATTTAGTATGCGTGGTTCTATGAATATGCAAATGAGCCCCGCCTCCACTCACTCACTCAGCTCAGAGATCCACTGGTTGACGATCACACGTTGATCTGATTGGTTACAAGGTAGTTTGTGACGTCAGAAACACCAGCGATTTCAAAGCGTGTGTTTGAGACTGTCTTTGGTTCACTGCAGTTTTAAGGAGGAAATAAGCAATGGTGTCGACTTATGAACTTACACATAAAGCATATTAAAAACACCACATAGACACATAAACAACATTAAAAAGCTGGATCTTCACCTCAGGGAGAAGAGAGTCAACAACTGTGTTCAAAGGTAAAATAACACCTCCCTTAATTAATAAACTTGAACATAACAGGCGTTTCAGTTTCATTATCAACACCTGTAACTGAACGAACAATCAACAGCAGCTTTTATTAATCATATAATATATGTGAATTAAAGCTTGAGAAACCGATCAAAAGTCTGATGAATGTTTCTGATCTTCAGCTTTAAAGTTTTGTAGACAAACATCAGTATCACTTTACATTATTTATGCATATGTGAAGGTGTTTATTCATCTCTGTTAGTGTTCGTTAATACAAATACTTTCCAAGACTTCACAATAAGTTAACATTACTTAACGCAATATACTCTTACAGAACATTATTATTATTACTAAAGTAAAATGTTCATGTTCAGCTCACTGCATCAGTGTTTACAGATGTGGCCTGACTTTAGGAATGCAAAATTAATTAGGATTAATAAAGTAACGTTAGCGGATGAAAGATTATTGTAAAGTGTTATTTTAACAGATACAACTTTTGATTTTAATAATGTATTAGAAAATGTTGAAAGTAAGAAAATAAAGAAATGCTTTATAAATGTTTTTCATTGTAAAGAACCATAATGTTGTTTTTAACCTAAATGTTATCATTTCTTTCTAAAACGTAATGAAAGCTCAGTGGGAACACCGTACCGTCTGTTATAGCTGCGTTATAATAGTGCAGAATCCGTGTCGCATCTGAAACTGGATGATTTTAATGCAAACAGTGAATAGGTAAGTGTTTATTCAGCAGATAAAACTGTGCATAATTAATGCATTAAAATACTCTTATCATGCATGATCTAGAACGGCTTACATTTAAGTGTTAAATAGTTTTTTATAGCAGATCGTAAAAGAAAAGCATAATCTCACTTACATTATTGTGTTCACAAGTCAAGCCAGCTTTATTTATACAACACAACGCAGCTCTACAGAGGTAACAGGGAAATAATGCAATAACGTTTGGTTTTTTGCAGCATTTGCAAAAAAAACCTAAAATATTTTGCAATAAAAAATAAAAATAATTTTGCATTATTGGTTTTCTTGACATTTTTATACCTTATATTGTAGAATTAAAACACTTTATACCCAAATGTAAAAAAAAAAAAAAGTACTCGAATCAATGAACCGGCACTAATACAGATCATTAACTAAGAAAAGTTGTTTTAGGGTTTAGTTTCCCTTTAAACTGAGGAAAGTTCAGTTTAGATTCTCCAGAGGGTTTGATCCAGTTATGTGTGGTTTATCATATACAGTGATGAACATCTGCCATAACACACATTCAGACAGAACGAGCTGAGTGATCTGAAACTGATGCACATCTGGATCATCGGATAGTTCTGGATTTGAGTTATTCCTCTCCAGATCTAAATGTGTCAGTGTGTTAGTTGTGTTATAGGAGTGTATGATGAATGTATTTGACACATCTTGCTGTTCTGTGTTCATGATCTTTATATGAGAGAGAGACGTGAGCGAACGAACGAACAGTGAATCATTTGACTCTTTTGATTCAGAGGAGAGAGTCATTTGGTTTGCGCTGCAGGACCAGGTAAGTAACATCTCATCTGAACTGTGCAGTTCACACACACACACACACCATCTCTCATCTAATACAGATCTAGATGTATCGTTTGTGTGTCTCAGATGCTGATGTCATTAAAGGGAAGGATGTTTCAGCAAACCTGTGTTGGTGTTTTTAATTGTGGGAATCTCCAGAGTTTACTGACTTACTGAACGCTTCGGACGTCTACATCCACACACAGTCCTCTCTGCTTATAATGTACAGACAAAACTGACAGTATTATCTAACAAAAATTAGTGCTGGGCAACGATGAATCACATCCAAAATAAAAGTGTGTGTTTATATAATGTGTGTGTACTGTGTATAATCATTTTATATATACATGCAAATATTTCTTAAATATATACAAAATAATTGCACACACATTATGTAAACGCAAACTTTTATTTTGGATGCGATTAATTGTTGTCCAGCACTAAAAATAAATAATAGATGGAAACATACATCATAACCATGTAGAAAGAGAAGGTTAGCTGGTGTCTGAAGGAAATGCACCTCATAAAGACATGTATTCATGGTATACAGTTATACAATATTATACAGTCAACGCAAGCCTTTATCTGGTTGATGTGCGGCATCTGTGTGTGTGTGTGTGTGTATAAAGTCTCTTATTTGAATCTGCAGTTGCTCCTCATTGGCTGTGTTCGTCCCACAGTGGTTTCTGGATGTGCTCCGGGATCTTCTCAACCGCAGTCTGTCGAGAGCAAACACTGTGTGTTATAGAGGACCAAACACACTTTATCAACTTAAACACACTTTAACATCGCACTGGTCTGTTTGTACAGTGTGTGTGTGTGTGTGTGAGATGTCGTTACCTTGGTGATCTCCATGGCGACGCCCTCCGGCAGATTCCGCTGGATATACTCCAGATAAACCCGCGCGCTCGATCCCGTTATTCCAGAAATCTGAAAGTCACAAACATGTTGTAATGACCAGGCATTATTAACAGTAGACATTTATTTTTTAAAAATTAATTAAAAGATAATTATAATTAATATATACACGTACAAATAAACTCTAACTTAATATATTTAGTCTGTATATAATTTTTAAAAAAATGTATCTCATTTTTTTAAATATTTAAATTTATAATTAAAATAATTATTTTTCAATATATATTATTTAAATTTATATATATATATATATATATATATATACACATACATATATATATATAAAAAGTAATAAATAATAAAAATATAAAAAGTATATTTAATATATACACTTATTTTGTATAAAATTATATTTTGTATAAAAGTATATATATATATATATATATATATATATATATATACACACACACACGTTATATATAAAAATGTGTATATTTCATAGTAATGTATATCACAGTAAAAAAAATAATATATATAATAAAATCATTTTTATATATTAAAACCCCATCACTGAAAACTTTATAATGAACATATAAGATTATTTTTCTGTTGCGCTCAGCTGGAGAACCAGGAGGAGTGTGTGTGTGTGTGTGAACAGCGTCAGTGCAGGAGTGTTGATCATCACCTCGATGAGCCGGCGGTGTGTCCTCATCTCGTACTGAGCTCTGTGCTTCTTGAAGATGTGGATGGACTTCAGCAGGGTGAGCTTATCGATGTGCTTCGGCGGCTCAAACCTGGACACACACAAACACACTTTCAGCCCAAGCTTCAACAACATACATATATATCATTTATTTATCTTTTTTTTTGACATTCACTTATTTCAGCTGTGCAAGCAACCACGATCTACCTTGACTGATCTTAAAATAAAGGAGCGAATAGACAATATATGTAAAAGCTAAACACACACACCTTCAAATGCTAAACTAGGAAAATTAAACAGGTGTAAAAAATAAAAACCAGCAACTTCTAAAGTGCTTCTCTTCATCTAAATCCTGCCCATCGATCACACCGACATCTGAACCCTGAGCGATGGAGCAAGCAAACGTCAGTCTCCCGCCAGCTAATGTTTTACAGATGAAATATATGAATATACACACAGGGTTTGAAATGAACACCCGGGTACAAATCAACAGTGGCGGGAAACGCTGCAAATCACGAGCCAATTTGGCGTCACTTATTATGTTTGTGTTTGTGTAAGACAAGTTTGTGCAAATACTCGTGAGTCATGATATATTAAATACAGTATTGCACAGAATCTGCACAATAGCGAGGATTAAAAAGCATTTGGTGGACAGAAAACACATTATTATTTTCCATTTTTTTATGTTATTTGTACTGTATTAATCTGTCCTCCTAAAACACATTTATGGTGATGAGGATGAAAGACGAAGAGGAGAGGACATCTTTTATTAGAATAAGAAATGTATGAAATCCAAATTGTATAGATATGGATAGATAGATATAGGCTAAGCTGTGACATAGTTAATGTGGTTTCTTTTGGCTAGTAGAAGTTCTGAATGTCCGGTAACTTAAAAATGTAGAGGCCAAATTGGCCTGTGAGTGAAAAAGTTCATTTAAAAGCCTGTATATAATATATAAAAATATAAATATGAGTTCAGCTCGATAATACTCACACTTTCTCCAGGGTGAGTCCGAGCTCTCGAGCGGCCAGAGTCGCGAAAAACTCATAACTGTCCAGAACTGACCTATCGTGACCTTTGACCTCCACTGACAGCCTCTGATAGAGACTGTCCGGCTCCTCTGAGACCTGTCAATCAAATATACAGGCTACAAACACTGAACTCTGACTTTAATCACAGTAATATCAAACATCAGGGCGAATTTAAACGCAGATACTCACGACAGGAGACGACGATGTGTGGATCAACCTGAAAACAAACATTTATGCCACTAAATTCCGTTTCACTTCTATACAGTGGGGTCTGAAAGCGCATTACGCTTTTACAATTCTTTAAAAGAGTGAAGTGTGAAACTGACCGTGTTTGACGCTGTACTGCAGCAGCCTGTGATACAGAACACATTAAACATTCAGCAGAATCAACAACTACGCTCGTGTAGTAACAAACAGACAGATAAACCGTGTGAAAGAGTCTGCGATACCTGTAAGAAATGCCTATTAACGGTCTTTGAAAGGACGCTCGCCATGGAAGCCGCCATGTTTTCTGCCTCGACAGGCGGAAGGAAGTGACGTCAAGACACAGACGCGGGAAATGGCGCCCCTAACGGCGGGGAATTTAGAACGGCTTTTTTTGTGTGTTCAAAAACCCAAACTAAAACACTTGATGAAAAACTAGTTTATGTATTTGTTACGTGTAATAATGTATTGTGACTGAATAATAACTGAAACACTTTATTAACAATAGTTTATTTACTTCAATTCGACCCACGCAAATATTAAAACTTCCAAACACATCATTCATTTCAATCATTTGAATATGAACATTATGAACACATTTTGATTACAATCACACTGAAAACACCTAAATTAATAAAGAAAAGAAAAATAAGAGAAAGGTAATATTGAGCTTTTTGTTTCCCATGTTAGGTGAACGCGTAGAAATAAAACACTTATGAAGCATTTCGATTTATAATGCATTATGAGGAATTTCCTTCAATAAAAAGCTATGAAAACACCCCGTATTATAGTAATTTTAAGTAAATAGTATTTTGTTTTGGTTTGGTTTTCCCTCCACCTCTTGTTCTTGCTTATTTTTATTGAAATATAAATCTGAGTTTTTAAATCTAAGAAATTATGAGACACGATAAACGGAAAAAATATTCACTGTGAATAATGTTTTTTTATATATATCTTTTTTTTACTTAGTTTAAAAAAAAAATAATAATAAATAAACATCCCCTGAACACGTTCTGGAAAGAAATCACTGAGTGGAAAATATAATATGTGATCATATGGTGGTCACGTGACCCAGCGCAGCGGCCCAGGCATCATCAGAATCAGAGACAGCAGCGCTAAAAACACACTCTTCTCACATCCACGCTCACAGGTAACGATCGGCACGGGTTCCTTTGGGTTTCGGTACCATCCCTAGACCGGTTCCGTTCTCCTAGCCCATCCTGAAATTGTGTTTAATAGTGGAAAAACAATGAGGGAGCGCGTGAAGTGACTGTAGCAGCGGAGCTAACAAAAGCCAGAGGCGCAGAAATGCAGCAAAGAGGCTTTTATTTAACAACGGGATGATTTACAGACGCGTTTTACCAGACGAATCAATCGAATACATGTAAAGATTATATCTAGACGGATTTCTCAGAAGTGTCAGCTGTTAAATCTAACAAGCACGTATTGTAATCATGTTGGTTTAATGTTCTCGAGTTCATCAGGATCGTTTAATACACACTTGATTCTCACAATATTGGTGGTATTTTATTGGATCTCTCATAAAGCGGTTAAAAGGTGCGATGTTTGTGGCGTTTACTTGTGAACTAGAGCACTGAATACAAAAAATATGTCTTTAATTCTTCGTTTTGTGCTGCTATACCGTAATTTCAGGGTTTTTTTTCGAAATGCTGAGGTAAACGGCTAATTAAACCGCCATTTATTCTTGCTAAGAAAGTATTTCTGCCACCTAGCAAACTAACGTCGGGTTTTGAGTTTAAACTGATAACATCATTCGACATCATTTTATGTTGATGATCATGATTAATTGTGCTGAATTCTGAATCGCTAATTGTGTTTATGTCTCTGCCGTTGTCCTCTAAAAGGAATCCCCGACGCTGATTGGCCGGCGGCTCCTCTGATGCGATGACGACACGCGCAGGAGAATCCCGTGCGCGCGCTGCTGCCACGAGCACGAGGACCGGAGCGTTTCCATCCGTCGGTGACGTCACTGCGACCGGGACATCATGAGGTTAAGCTCCGAGCCTGAAGGAGGGGAAAGTTTTCTTTGAGACTTGGATATTTTCATCCTCTTTGCCGTCGGGAATCGGGACACACAGGTGAATTCCTCCTTGGATATCCGGACACTTGTTGTGTTAGCCTATCAGCATGATATATGTGCCTTGTTAGTAGTTTTATGCAGTTTTGCGGATGCGTTCGGGCCGAACGTGGTTGTGAACAGGCAGCCGCTCTCACCTGGACCCCAAGGACCCGCCGGTGAGCCGGGTGACTCTGTGGATTTGCCGTGAACCCGATCGTGCGGACATGTTTGCAGCCGTGGAAAACGGTCCCGTCCTGTGCAGCGACTCCAACATCTTGTGCCTGTCCTGGAAGGGTCGCGTTCCCCGAAGCGAGAAGGAGAAGCCTGTGTGCCGGAGACGCTATTATGAGGAAGGCTGGCTCGCCACGGGGAACGGCAGGGGCGTCGTGGGCGTCACGTTCACCTCGAGCCACTGCAGGAGAGACCGGACCACCCCACAGCGCATCAACTTCAACCTGAGGGGACACAATAGTGAGGTAAGGCGTTAGCAAAACATTACATAACAGGCCTAAGGTTGTGTGATGCCGATGCAGTCTCCTGCAAACCGCCTCCAGGTTTCCTGTGGAAAAATGCATTTTTAATTAATTAAAATAAATGTGATTTCAAGTGCCTGAGAAAGTAAATGTAATGGCTATTTTAACTCACTCTTATTGGTCGATTCAAATACTAATTTGCATTAAAATTGCATAAAGAAAAGGCCATGCTAACAAGCGAAGCAATTTAAATACATTAGTTCCCAGGATTGAAAAAGTAATTGGTCAAAAGGTGCGAGAACCCTGCAAAACACACACAATATTACATGCATATTATGTTTAAAGTCCCCATGAAATCAAAATGTATGAATATGTTAGCATTACTGTTATCTATAAGCTAGTGCGCTCCAAAACTATCACAAAATTCACATTTAGAAGATATAAGCATTCAAAACTTAGTCTCTCACTTCCGGATCAATAATTTGATGACGTCACTCTGCACTTTGGCTTCTCATCATATTTTCTGTCCAATCAAATGCTCTCTAGAATCTGAAGCTCCGCCCCCTTCATTATAAACAGACGCTGAAGCTGCGGCCGTAATCGGTCACTTGTTCACACATTTACTGTTTTCTACAAATAGTATTGTCTACGATTCAGACAGTGTAAATATGCTTTCCACTGTTTTCACGCGATCCGCCGCAGCTTCGGTCCAGAGACACGACGGATCACATGATCGAGTCGACGCGGACCAGCAAACGTATCAGATCCATTTTAATTCTGGCACAGAATGCTGTATTTTAAAGCGATATGGAGGCGATTAGGAGGAGAAACGAGCTGTGATGTAAATCAAACGCTATTGGTTATTTAAAAAAAGGGGGAGGAGCTATTCAATATGCCCCGCCCTGTCTTCCTGTTTCCGTGGAAATGACATCTTTACACTGAATAATGCAGCTCGTTTCAAGGCAATTGACCCTTCGCAGGGAGTTTGATTGACAGGGGATCTGACCAATCATAATCCGCCATCCGCCGAATCCGCCATTTTTATCCGCGATTAACGTTGGAAGATTTGAACTTGATAAGCGGAGTGTCTTGACGTCTTTCCGCGGTTAAAACAACATTCCTTCTGATGTTCATTCATGTTTATTTGATGCTATAAATTACCCAGAAGGAAGAGATGATCGGTTCACGAGCCGCTTTAACTGAGCGATCTGTCACGACATATTAAAGAGCCACGAAACCATATTTATTATTTAAATTTCTTTAAAAATTGACCAAATTTGAAAGTTGAGACTATTTCATATTAAACGTAACGTGTTCTGTCCTGTCTGTCAGTGTGTTTCACTGCGTGAGAACATGGTGTGTGTGTGTGAGAGAGAGGCGTGGCTTGTCGGACATAGCAACAGTAACTAAAGGGGGCGGGGCTTTGCGAACGATCTTTATCTCTGAGAAACGCATTTTAGCAGCATCGAGTGAATCATAAAACGGCTCACAGACTGTGTTAACGAGTAGGATACGGTCTCGTGTTCGTTGAGCCGTTGAATCATGGGTAACTGGGGTGTGAAATCAATCATGGCCAGTGGTTTAATTACCCCCCCTGACAGCTGGTTAATGAGATCTGCCAGGTTATGAGCGATGAGATCATTAGCGCTAACCATCTCTCTTCTGAACGTCGACTGGAATATGTACTTCTGCGTTCAGTTTGATCTCTGTACTGTGTGTCAATGAAGCATTCATGCTATTATTATTATTATTAACTAAAACTGTTAACATTTCTGTTAATTGATACAAATCTGAAGAATATAAAGTAGCACAGGTTTATTTTAGTGTCCTTGTCACATGTGCATGGCTAAAGGGAGGAAAGCGTGCCAGAAGAACAGAGACAGATGGAAGAATGGGAAGCAGTTGTTAAGGATATTCCTTCAAATTAAGTGATAAACCAAAAATAACTTTTTACCAAAACCGGTGTTAAAGATTTAAATGGTAACACTTTACAATAAGGTTCATTAGTTAACATTGAGCTGCACTTATACACAACATTTATTGAATGTTAATTTCAACATTTATTAATGCTTTATTAAAATCTTGTTAACATTAGTTAATGCACTGTGAACTAACATGAATAAATCAATGAACAGCTGGATTTTTATTTACTAATACAGTAACAAATGTATTGCTCATGTTAGTTAATACGTTAATGTTAACTAATGAACCTTATTGTAAAGTGTTACCGATTTAATTTACTCAAAGGTCTTTTATTATCATTCCACACACGCGTTTTCATGAAGGAACGAGCACTAAGGTCCCGGTCAGAACACAAGATCAAAACATTAA
>NC_140212.1:1107812-1130312 GCF_951802725.1 Rutilus rutilus
AGGGCTCTATGAAATCTGCTTTATTTATATATATATATATTAGGGCTGTGAAAAGATTAATCGCATCCAAAATAAAAGTTTGTGTTTACATAATATATAAATGTGTGTGTACTGTGTATAATTATTTTGTATATATAAATACACACACATGCATGTATATATTTAAGAAAAATGTGTTATTTATATATACAAATATTTATATATAATATAAATTATATGTTAATATATACAGTATATACATGCAAATATTTCTTAAATAAATGCATGTGTGTGTATTTATATATACAAAATAATTATACACAGTACACACACATTTATTATGTAAACACAAACTTTTATTTTGGATGCGATTAATCTTTTCACAGCCCTAATATATATATATATATAAAAATCTGTATGTTTAATTCAATTTTAATAATCAAAATGCACGTCTAATAAATTTAAATCATGCAATCATTCAGTTTAACAGCAATTTATTAAAAGGTTAGCGAAAATTAAATTTTAGGGCCCTATTAAAATTTCTGATTAAATTTTTTCCCAAATTCTGTGTTTTCTGTTTTAATTTCTGTGAATTATTTTTTCATGGTTAAACTCAATTTTTATAATCAAAATGTCTCTATTGACTTCAACAATTTAATAATTTAGTTTTTGTTTTGTTTAGTTTTTTACAATAACACGGCCTTATGAAATTTTTCCATAAATTCGGTATTGCCTGTTTTTATTTTTCTAGATTTGATTTAATACACATTTATCATCAAAAACGGTCAATTTAATCAATCTTTCAAAATGTAATAATTCTGTTTCCTGTTGGCCCTCAGGTGTTGTTTGGCACGGCGGACGGGCAGGTGATCGTCATGGACTGTCACGGCCGCATGCTGGCTCATATTCTCCTCCACGAGGCCGAGGGCATCGCCAGCATGGCCTGGAACTATCCCAGCTTTCTAGTGGAGGACAGCAGCGAGAGCGACACGGACTCGGACGATTACACTCCTCTGCAGGGTAACGCCGGATCACCAGCCCAGTTCCCTGCGTCTCAAAGACCCCTGATAGCAAAACTTTAGTTTTTTAGCTCTTAGTGTAAATATGTTAGCCTTAAGGTTATGAATAAGCTGTTCCAAAACAATGACACAATTCGCATTTAGGAGATATAAGCATTCAAAACTTAGTCTCTCACATCTTCTGTCCAATCAAATGCTCTCTAGAATCTAAAGCTCCGCCCCCTCTGCTATAATGAGTGACTGTCAGGCTAGTCCTTGAACGCTCGAGTTTTACTCTGTTTTCAGAATGAAATGGCTAGAGTTTATTCACACCTCTAACGTTACTATTGAACCCAACGTATCATCAGCGCTCGGATTCGTTTCCATGGTGCCATTCGCCGTCTGTGAGGTAAACTAAACTAAACATGATTGGCTATTTGAAAAGGAGGAGGAGCCATTCAATATGTCCCGCCTTATTTGATCAACGGTCATTAAAGGGATTCTTCACCTCTGGAAAGATGAATGTGTATTTAAAATGGGTCATTTATGTAGAAGAAATGTGAAATTATTTTAGAATTTGGAGCTTTCTATAGACTGAGAAAAGCCAGAAAATGTATTTTTGGCTCATGTGGATGAAAGACAACAACTCCCAGAATGCACTTGCTTCACTGCCCTAAGAGGCCACTCCCAAGCCACGCCTACCGGTAAGAGCGCGCAGTTAAACAAGGCTAGGCTACTAGTGAGTCTCTGTGACAAGTTTTTGAGATCGCACAAAATGTCCGGGATTCGGCTTTTGCGTTCTACAGTCGCCATTCATCATGTTTACTGTGGCGAGCAGGACGAGGCTGAGGGCCGCGGGAGAACGTCATCATGTTTACTGTGGCGAGCAGGACGAGGCTGAGGGCTGAGGGAGAACGGTGCGAGGCCGGTGGCGTGATCACTTATGAGCGACACCTGTGAGACGCACCGGTCTCGTATCTCTCACGGAGGAGCGGGAATTTTCTTAGCAATGTTAAAACGCACATCAACCGATCACTTGTTTAGCATTCATGTAAACACTACATTCAGATTCACCAATCGGAATGAATTCAGTTAGACTGAAACAAAAGGTGTGCATGTAAACAATGAATGGCGACTGCAGAAAGCAAAAGCCGAATCCCGGACATTTTGGACGATCTCGACGGCCGGAGAAAGAGGATGGTAACCCCTACTACTCAGCTTTCTCCACAGAGCAAGAGCCTGCTAGCTTAGCTTCCAAAGAAAGATGGCTGACCCTATGTGTACATTCTGTGAGTGACCTCCCCCTATGGGTGGGTTGAGGACATGCGGGACAGCTCCTCCTACTGGCTGGAGTCTCTCGCCTCTGGACAAAAAATCCTCAGATGGCGCAAAATGACGATTTTTGCATCGGAGGATTTTTTCCAGACAAAAAATACATAAATCTCTGGTCTCAGGGGGACATGAGGGAGGGAAGCACGGTCACTCGAGAACACTACGGGTTTACTACTGATGCAAAGCTTAATGCTAAATCCTGAAGTATCCCTTTAATCGGCTGTCGGTGAACACGTCAAACTAACGATCAGAGACTTCAGGTCTTAGCCTCGGATCTGAGGAATCTTTTAGGATTTGCTAAGTTTGTCTCAGACGGCCACATCGTGGTTAAAAGTGTGACCCGGCTTTAGTCACAAAATAATCTATTTTTACAGCTCACCTCAGGATGGATATTGATTTTGAGCTTCTGTTGTGCTTGTTAAAGTGCAGTCGAGGGGAGAGATGTACAAGCCTCTTCTCATGACGTGCGTTTATTACAAGCATATAAAACAAACCATTAGTGCAATAACGTTCTAGTCTTTACAGGCTGTAGTTTCCCCAGTAAATGCAGCTGTACAACTGTGATTTTACTTTTATTAATAATTTAAAGAAACTTTTAGTTTTATACATCGCTGCATCCCTAGTTAACAATAAAAACCCTATCTGGTGTTTCTTTAAGGCGAGACACTACAGGTGAACAGGGTAAAATGTTTAACTAGCAGATATCACCATGAAACTTTCCCAGTTGATTACCTACATTAAGATGAGAAAAAAATGTATTACAAGGTTTCTGTAATTTAATGTTTATATATGCAAATTAGGCCATATCTAATTAAATATGCGCTGATTTGCATATATTTAAAAAAACTAAATCTGAGTATTGGATAAAGCCAGGTTAAAAATTATTTTTTCATTGTGTTCACATATTAGATGGGGAAAAAAATTACAGAGGGATTTATGGATATCTACTTTTGTTATCCTGTAAATCAGAATATACTGTCAATAGCCTTAAAAAAATGATTTTCGCCCTGTTTTTTGGAATAAAATGTTATATAAATCAGACTAGGAATAATATATTTACAGATCCCTCTGTAAATGTCTTCATAATATAACTAGGTACAAGACTGGAGAGCTTGGTGTATAGACGTACTTGGGCTTGATGGGCTTGGTGTACTGTTATAAACATGAACCCCGTCTGAAACGCAAAGGGGGTGGTGTTGCTGTAATTTATAGTAATATTTTCAAAACCACTAAGAAATCAAGTTTCGAATATAATTCTTTTGAAGTGTTAGTGCTTAATGTAAAAATATATAGTAAAAATGATAAATCACGTTTGAGATTTGTGCTGGCTACTGTATACAGGCCACCAGGGCACCATACAGACTTTATCAAAGAATTTGCGGACTTTCTATCAGAGTTAGTATTGGCTGCAGATAAAGTACTAATTGTTGGTGATTTTAATATACACATCGATAATGAAAAAGATGCATTGGGATTGGCATTTAAAGACATTGTAAACTCAATTGGAGTTAGACAACACGTGTCAGGACCTACTCATCGTCGTAATCATACTCTAGATCTAATATTATCACATGGAATAGATGTTGATGCCGTTGAAATTCTGCAGCAGAGCGATGACATCTCAGATCATTATCTAGTCTCGTGTAAATTACATTTAGCCAAGGCTGCAAAGCCGACTCCGTGTTACAAATATGTTAGACCTATCACTTCTGCTACTAAAGATTGCTTTATTAATAATCTTCCTGATCAGTTTCATCATTTTAGCATCCCGGATAGCTTAGAAAAACTTGATATTGCAACAGAAACTTTTAACTCTCTCTTTTCCAGCACTTTAGACACAGTTGCTCCTTTGCGCTTAAAGAAGATTAAAGAAAATAATCCAACGCCGTGGTACAACGAGCACACTCAGGCCCTTAAGAGAGCAGCCAGAAAAATGGAGCGCAACTGGAAGAAAACAAAATTAGAGGTATTTCGCATTTCATGGAAAGAGAGCTCGATTGCTTACAGAGAGGCTTTAAAAGCTGCTAGATCTGCTTATTTTTCAAACCTATTAGAAGAAAATAAACATAATCCTAGGTATTTATTTGAAACAGTGGCTAAACTAACGAAAAAGAAAGCTTCAAACACAGAAGGTTCCAAGCAGCACAGCAGTAATGACTTTATGAACTTCTTCACTTATAAGATTGATAATATCAGGGATAAAATTATAACTATGCAACCGTCTACTACAGTATCGCATCAGGCAGTGCATTGTAGTCTCCCTGAGGAAAAATTTGATTCATTCATTGCTATAGGAGAGGAAGAATTTACTAAACTCGTTAAATCATCTAAATCTACAACATGTATGTTAGACCCTATACCGACTAAGCTACTGAAAGAGATGCTTCCAGAGGTCATAGATCCTCTTCTTAATATCATTAATTCCTCTTTGTCTCTAGGATACGTACCAAAAAACTTTAAGCTGGCTATGATTAAACCGCTTGTTAAAAAAATGCAACTTGATCCTTCAGAATTAGTCAATTACAGGCCGATCTCGAATCTACCCTTTCTGTCAAAGATACTAGAAAAGGCAGTATCTTCACAACTATGTTCCTTTCTAGAAAGAAATGATATCTGCGAGGATTTTCAGTCCGGATTTAGACCATACCATAGTACTGAGACTGCTCTCGTTAGAGTAACAAATGATTTGCTCTTATCATCCGATCATGGTTGTGTCTCTCTATTAGTGTTACTCGATCTTAGTGCTGCGTTTGACACCATTGACCACGACATTCTTTTAAATAGACTAGAAAACTATGTTGGCATTAGTGGAATTGCACTAGCATGGTTTAAATCATACTTATCTGACCGTTATCAGTTTGTAGCAGTAAATGAAGAGATGTCTTATCAATCACAAGTTCAGTATGGCGTACCACAGGGCTCAGTACTAGGACCGCTGCTGTTCACTCTGTACATGCTGCCATTAGGAGATATCATTAGGAAACATGGAATTAGCTTCCACTGTTATGCCGACGATACTCAGCTCTATATTTCTTCAAAACCTAACGAAACTTACCAATTCACTAAATTAACAGAATGCATAGCTGATATAAAAAACTGGATGACTCGTAATTTCCTACTTCTAAATTCTGAAAAAACAGAGATTCTAATTATTGGACAAAAAACTTCCTCACGTAATAACCTAGAATACTGTCTAACACTTGATGGCTGCTCTGTTAAGTCTTCGTCGTCGGTTAGGAACCTGGGTGTGCTCTTTGATACCAATCTTTCATTTGAAAGTCACGTGTCTAGTATCTGTAAAACCGCATTTTTCCATCTTAAAAATATATCTAAATTACGTCATATGCTCTCATTGACAAATGCGGAACAATTAGTCCATGCGTTCATGACCTCAAGGCTAGATTATTGTAATGCTCTACTGGGTGGTTGCCCTGCACGCTTAATAAACAAACTACAGCTGGTTCAAAACGCAGCAGCTCGAGTTCTTACCAGAACCAGGAAGTATGACCATATTAGCCCGGTTCTGTCAAAACTGCACTGGCTCCCTATTAAACATCGCATCAATTTTAAAATATTGCTGATTACTTACAAAGCACTAAATGGTTTAGCTCCGCGGTACTTGAGCGAGCTCTTAACGCATTATACTCCTTCACGTCTATTGCGATCTCAAAATTCCGGCCAGTTGATAATACCTAGAATATCTAAATCGACTGCTGGCGGTAGATCCTTTTCCTATTTAGCACCAAAACTTTGGAACAGCCTTCCTACCATTGTCCGGGAAGCAGACACACTCTGTCAGTTCAAATCTAGATTAAAGACACATCTCTTTGACATAGCGTTCACATAATACATTATAGACTTCTATAATTCAATATTAGGCTGCATAGATTAGGTCAGCTGGAACCGGGAACACTTCCCATAAATCCTGATGTACTTGTTACATCATGAGAAGAATGGCATCTACGCTAATTTTAGTGTCTTTGTTTATCCCAAGGTTTTCCCGCAGCCTGCCGGATCCAGGCCGTTTCCAGATCTGATGAAGGACCTTCGCCTGGACCCGATGTCAATGCAGTGCTGAAGGGCCAACTAGTCTCTCCCTATGGAGGATCCCTTTCCCACTCTACAGATAACGCGTCGTCGGGAAAACTCAATTTGCGTATCTACCCCGAATTGATAAAATAAAATAAAATTCTGAATCAAAACTATAAGGAAACACCAGTAATTTGTTTAGGCTTGGTTTGTAGGGAATTCCAAACCTGCACACATATATTCAAACGCACATAATTATAGAACCCGTTCTTAATGCGCATCTGAACGCCATCAGCGTTTCTCACAGGTTCGCTAAAGTCTGTGTAGAGAGAATGGTGTCGTCTTGGCGGCCCTAATTTAAAAACAAATGATCGTTGCGACGGAAGCGAATCAATCAAAACTAACTTTAGCTGGAAAATAACTTTATTAAAGAACCGCTATAAAGCCAAAACAATCTTACGTTAAATTATACATTTATCTCTGTAAAGCTGCTTTGAGACAATCTACATTGTTAAAAGCGCTATATAAATGAAGATGACTTGACTTGACTTGACTATAGAGGTGCTACTGAAGTGGACATTTCGGACTTGGAGAATGAGAGAAAAGTAATTTTGAGAAAAGATTGCGCATTCAGCCCTTTTACTTTCACGATTGGTTGCTGATAACAAGGAAATATTTGGACCATATTTGGATCCGACAGCATTGTACAGGAGAGAGAGAGAGCTTTCTAACAGTGCATGTGATGACAGGGAGCATCATGTTGATTTACAACGTCAACTTTTGTTGAATTTATGAGAAATCTACAGACGCAAACAGACAAAGTGTAGTAAAATAAACACCTAAATGTGTATGTGGGACTTTTTTTCACCACAAGTCTGAAAGAAGACGTGTTATTGAAGACAAATATCCAAAAATCCGATGTTTTTGCCTGCCGTGTCTCGCCTTAATGATCATTTTTCATTGTTTACTCAAAAAGAAAACCCCAAAATCAACAGAAACGACCTCTAAAACCCTCTTTTCGTCTAGTGCACAGTCTGTGCATCCCTAGTTAGTTAATAACCCTATAAATGAACAATAAAAACACACTGTTTTCCTCTGTAGTGCACAGTCTGAAGCCGGTGTTGACCGTCTGCTTCACGTCTGGAGACATCAGCTTGATGAGCAACTATGATGACCTTTCACCTACGCTGATACGCACTGGCCTCAAAGGTTCTTCTTTATACATTTCATCTGTTTATTTTGTCTTCTGTAGAGCTAGAGAATTTATATTTGATGAAGTTTGCATCATTGATTTGTTTTTAGACTGAGGAAATCAATACAATCTAAACTAATCATTATTTGCTTAATCAATACACTGATGCCATGTATAAATATGTGAATGATCATTGTTACTTTGCAATTTTAAAGTGCCCCTATTGTGCTGTTTTAAAGGCTCCTACAGTATGTTTACATTCATCCAAGATCAAAAAACACTTTAATTTACTAATAATCTGCACTGCAGCATCACCTCATTTTCTCTCAGTGTCTGAAACGCTTCGTTCGGAGATTCAGTCTCTCTAAGCCCCGCCTCTCTGAGAGCTGCCCTGCTGTGATTGGTCAGAAAGCAAACGCTCATTATCATATCTGACTCTCAGCTCTTGATCTCAGTGATACGAACAGTGACGATGGCGTGGGTTTTACCGTATCAATCTCAGAAAACAGCGTCTTCTCCACATGAACAACACGAGCCAAACTCTTCCAGTCTCAGATACACTACAGTGTTTGAGGGCGGAGCTAAGAGATGCTGCTCAGCCAATCAAGACGAGAGGCGGGCATTATGCAAATTAGCTACATGTGAGACTGGAATCACTGACTCATTTCAGCAGATCAGAATCGCTTCTTTCTTTTAGGAGACTTTTATTTGGTCTTTGCAGAGCTTTCACATTCACAAACTGCACTGCATGAAAGGTCATATCCACAAAAGCATAAAAGAGGCACTTTAAATGTTTTTACTGATGATAAAATTATGTATAAACTACTCTTTTCTATACAAAATTGATGTGTTTGTGTGTGTGTTTGTCAGATGTGGTCGTGCAGTGGTGCTCTCAGGGCGACTTGCTGGCTGTTACTGGGATGGAGAGACTCATAATGACCTCTGACCCTTCCCAAGTGACCCGAAATGCCATTGTTAAGTTTTACAATGTTCGTGGTGAAAACATTTATTCACTGGAAACACCTGCTCAGGTGAGCGTTCGCTCATATAAACACAAACAATATAGTGGACCCTGTAATAAAGCATTTGAAAGAACTGAATTTTTTAAAATAATTTTCTCTCTAAAATTGTTAGTAAATTTCACAAATAATTACTTGCCGTTTGCAAGTAACGCGTTGAATTAAACCTGAAATTTTGAAGTAGAAAAATTTGTTTCTAATACAAAAGCTGTGGGAAATTTGACATCCAACGTAATCAGTCTCACAATATTTTCCTCTCTCATAAAAATCATAAAAACGCTATCATGGATTTTTTCTTTTATTATTGAAACAAATGTGATTGCAAAAATTGTATGAAGAATTTTTGGGTATAATATGTCACAGTTTACTTTATTTTGCTCTCCTCACTTACATAAATGAACTATAGAGTCCTGCACACACTCGTAAAATTGTTTTGTTTGTAGTTAAAGTTGTTTATGAATGAGTCATTGAGTCTTTGACTCAACCGATTCATTCAAGAATGATGCGGTTGTTTATTAGTGAGTCATTGAATCTTTAACTCAACCGATTCATTCAAGAATGGGGCAGTTGTTTATGAATGAGTCATTGAATCTTTGACTCAACCGATTCATTCAAGAATGAGGCGGTTGTTTATGAATGAGTCATTGAATCTTTGACTCAACCGATTCATTCAAGAATGAGGCGGTTGTTTATGAATGAGTCATTGAATCTTTGACTCAACCGATTCATTCAAGAATGAGGCGGTTGTTTATGAATGAGTCATTGAATCTTTGACTCAACCGATTCATTCAAGAATGAGGCGGTTGTTTATGAATGAGTCATTGAATCTTTAACTCAACCGATTCATTCAAGAATGATGCAGTTGTTTATTAGTGAGTCATTGAATCTTTAACTCAACCGATTCATTCAAGAATGGGGCAGTTGTTTATGAATGAGTCATTGAATCTTTGACTCAACCGATTCATTCAAGAATGATGCAGTTGTTTATGAATGAGTCATTGAATCTTTGACTCAACCGATTCATTCAAGAATGAGGCGGTTGTTTATGAATGAGTCATTGAATCTTTAACTCAACCGATTCATTCAAGAATGATGCAGTTGTTTATTAGTGAGTCATTGAATCTTTAACTCAACTGATTCATTCAAGAATGGGGCAGTTGTTTATGAATGAGTCATTGAATCTTTGACTCAACCGATTCATTCAAGAATGGGGCAGTTGTTTATGTATGAGTCATTGAATCTTTGACTCAACCAATTCATTCAAGAATGGGGCAGTTGTTTATGAATGAGTCATTGAATCTTTGACTCAACCGATTCTTTCAAGAATGAGGCGGTTGTTTATGAATGAGTCATTGAATCTTTGACTCAACCGATTCATTCAAGAATGAGGCGGTTGTTTATGAATGAGTCATTGAGTCTTTGACTCAACCGATTCATTCAAGAATGAGGCGGTTGTTTATGAATGAGTCATTGAGTCTTTGACTCAACCGATTCATTCAAGAATGAGGCGGTTGTTTATGAATGAGTCATTTAATCTTTGAATCTTTGACTCAACCGATTCATTCAAGAATGGGGCAGTTGTTTATGAATGAGTCATTGAATCTTTGACTCAGCCGATTCATTCAAAATGCTGAATCATTCAGTAATGAAAACACGGTTGCTGTGAGATGCGTTATGATTCTGCTGCAATCTTTAAGAATTATTTTTGGTTTGACTGTATGCTCATGTGTATTCAGAGGCCGATCAGTACGCTTTGTTGGGGCCATCGAGACTCGCGTCTGTTCCTGGCTTGTGGCCCGGCGCTGTACGTGCTCCGTGTCGAACACCGAGTCGCCAGCCTGCAGATGCTCTGCCAAAAGGCCATCGCCAGTGCGGTTCACGAGGAGAAAGACGTGGCCAAGCTCAGCATGCCCTCTCGCCTAAGCACATACGTGTCTTCTGCCTTCGCTCCCACCGTTAAGGTACAAACTTAAGATCTCCTGCACTTTACAGACTCAGTTTCTGCACCGCAAAAAATGCTTCTCTTACTTAGTATTTTTGTCTTGTTTCCAGTGCAAATATAAAAAAATTCTTAAATCAAGATGCATTTACTAGATGAGTAAAATTACATAAGATATTATGTCCTGTTTTCCGGGAATATAAATCAAAACTAAGTGAGTTGATGCTTTAAAAAAGCAAAAATGTTCTGCTAGTGAGGTAAGAAAAATAATCTTAATTCAAACAGGAACAAGATTATTTTTCTGACCCCATTGGCAGATCATTTTGCTTGTTTTAAGGTTGTGCACTGCAAAAAATGCTTTTCTTACTTAGTATTTTTGTGTTGTTTCCAGTCCAAAAATCTAAAAATTCTTAAATCAAGAAGCATTTACTAGAGAAGTAAAACTACATAAGAAATTCTATTTTGTTTTCAGATAAACAGAAAGTATCTTAAGTGATTTTTGCTTAAAACAAGCTAAATTATCTGCCAGTGCAGTAAGGAAAATAATCTTGTTTTAAGATTATGTTTTTATTAAGTTTTTTTGAATTAAGTTTTTTTTTCTTACTGCACTGGCAGATAATTTAGCTTGTTTTAAGCAAAAATTACTTAAGTTACGTACTGTTTATCTGAAAACAAAAAATAATTTCTTATGTAGTTTTACTTCTCTAGTAAATACTTCTTGATTTAAGAATTTTTAGATTTTTGGACTGGAAACAACACAAAAATACTAAGTAAGAACAGCATTTTTTGCAGTGTGTAGTATATTCTCTATTTCAAGGACATTTTATGTGCAATAATATTTTAGGTTACACTTTTATTTGGTAACACTTTATTTTACAGTGTCCTTATTACACATGTTACATGTACTCACCATAGTAATAACAGTAAATTATGCATAATTACATGCAACTAACCCTCAACCAAACCCTAATCCTACCCTAACCCTATAGTAAGCACATATTGTTAATTATTATTACACAGTTATAACCAGTTATAAAGTTATTTTTGGTTTATCACTTAATTTCAAGGAATATCCTTAACAATTGCTTCCCATTCTTCCATCTGTCTCTGTTTTTCTGGCACGCTTTCCTCCCTTTAGCCTCCCATCCCAGATCCCAACAACATGCGAGACTTTGTTAGTTATCCAACGACAGGTAACGAGCGTTTGCACTGCACCATGAAGCGCACCGAGGACAACCCTGAGGTCGGCGGCCCATGCTACACTCTATATCTGGAGTATCTAGGAGGGCTTGTTCCTATTCTCAAAGGCCGGAGGATTAGCAAACTTCGCCCTGAATTTGTCATCATGGACCCAAAGACCGATGGGAAAACAGGTTGGTTTATACAAGAACGTGTGATTGGGTTTGACCAACTGTACCAAAATGCCCCTTTTTATTTACAAGACATGTGGAATTCTTATACTTACCAAGGAGTATAAATACATAAATGTGATATTTCAGTGGTATCTGTAATTGTGTGATTTATTTTGTTTATGTGGAGAAAATCTAAATAAAGTAAGGAGAAAATAAACTGTACCAAAATGCCGTACTGGTTCTTGTTCCTCAAATGGTTTCTTTTATCACAGATGAAGTCTATGGCAACAACTTCATCCCCTCCATGATTGACAGCTGCAATTGCTCAGATTCGAGTGACATTGAGCTCAATGATGATTGGGTTGGAAAGAAATCACCAAAGATCTCCAGAGGGAGCAAGTCTCCCAAACTTCCCAGGTAATGCATGTTATTTAGATTTGTGAGACTGTATTGCTTTTCTTAAAGTCCCCCTGTAGTCCATCATTTTATCCTTTAAAACTCATCTTTGATCACCAAAATGACATATTTAGTCTTCATGCCTTAAAATAGCTTGAGTGTAACTCGACACCCTTGCCTCATTTAGTATGCGCGGCTCTATGAATATGCAAATGAGCCCCGCCTCCACTCACTCACTCAGCTCAGAGATCCACTGGTTGACGATCACACGTTGATCTGATTGGTTACAAGGTAGTTTGTGACGTCAGAAACACCAGCGATTTCAAAGCGTGTGTTTGAGACTGTCTTTGGTTCACTGCAGCTTTAAGGAGGAAATACTCAGCAATGGTGTCGACTTATGAATTTACACGTGGTTTGTCTTAAAGCGTATTAAAAACACCACATAGACACATAAACAACATTTAAAAGCTGGATTTTCACCACAGGGCGACTTTAACTTGTATAAGTAGAATATCTGTATTGCACTTGATATGGCTAAAGCATTGATAATTTCAAAGAGATGTAAAAACATTTGATCATTTGGAATCACTTGTAACAATAAATGCATCCCGCTTTCCTAAAATACAGTTTATCTTAGTAGCATGAAGCTTCAGAATTGCATAAGATTTGAGGATCCACATGATTTGTCAATGTACTGCTGCACTGCATGCTGCTACGAACTCACCTTGAACTCTTCTCTTCGTTTGCTACCTTCTCTGTAGAGACTTAGTGTGTCCCTTTACCAACAGGATAAACATAGATCCCCGTAAGTCCCCCAAGATCTCCCGAACCACGCAGGAAATATCCCGATCGCCACGTTTACCCATTCGCAAGCCCTCCATTGGCTCTCCAAGTTTGACTCGGCGAGAGTTTCCCCTAGATGACATCACACAGGTACTGTATTTTCTTTAGTTATACACCACATTTTGTAAAAACATCTCTATATGCATTACATTAGCGCACGGAATGTTTCCCTCTTAATATTTATGTCTCCTTGCTTTGTAGCACAATTATCTCGCGCAAGTTACGTCTAACATATGGGGAACAAAGTTCAAAATTGTGGGGCTTGCAGCGTTTTTGCCTGCAAATCTTGGTGCAGGTACTGTATTTTTTTCAGTAATATGAACCACATGATATGTGGTTATTAGGGGTGTAACAATATATCGTGTCACAATATATCGCAATACAAAACTGTGACAATATGTATGGTGGATAGTTCACCCAAAATGAAAATTTGTGTGAAAATAAATAAATAAATCAAGTTTTAGTGTCAGTACGACATTAAACTACTATATATAATGTTGAATATAATGTATAATAATGCATATTTGTGGGTCCTGATAATGGCAAATGTCTGATGTTTCCAGTAAAAAGTGGCCTATACCTTATTTTAAATATATCTAGTCAGTGACAGAGTGAAAGCATATTCGTCGACTCTAAAATAATCCTGTGTTTTCAGCTTCAGAATCATGAATATTGTTATTCTGGTGTCTCTATTGTTCTGTGCATTGGGTTTCAGCACCAAGTCCAAGACTATTCATTTCCACCCCCAAATTTAGTATTTTAATCAATAGCAAATTTTTTTGTTAACCTTTTATCATATGTCTTTGAAGTATCGCAATAATATCGAATCGTGACATGAGGGTATCGTTACACCCCTAGTGGTTATACAAAATGTATTTATGCATCCCACTTTGCCTAATTTAATATATATTTCCCCTCTTACTAGTTATCTACAAGACTAGTTTGCTTCACCTCCAGCCCAGACAGATGACCATATACCTCCCTGAGGTGAGGAAGATCTCAGTGGAATACATTAACCTACCTATGTTCAGTCCTAATGTCTTCAGTGAGGATGAGGATGACCTGCCGGTCACGGGAGCATCAGGAATCACTGATGATAATCCAACTTGCACTGTCAACATACCCATTGCCCCCATACACAGCCCTGCCCAAGCCATGTCCCCAACACAAAGCATCGGCCTAGTCCAATCCCTACTAGCCAATCAAAACGTCCAGTTGGATGTATTATCCAATCCGACTTCAACTGTGGCACCGCCTGGAGTCTCGGACCAAGGACAGCAGCAGGATAATGTGCTCACGGCACAATATACCGTTCCTGCAAGGTATTCCAGTCCTGGACAGGTAATATTTGGAGGAATGGATGTTGGTCGGCTTTTAGTTGTGCAATCCCAACAACAACAACAGCAGCAATCACAGCAACAACAACAACAACAACATCAGTTGCAACAACATTATCAACAACAGCAGCTACAGCAACAGCTTCAACAATATCAACTGCAGCAACAACAGTTATTGCAGCATCAGCACATGCAGCAGCAGCAACAGCAACACATGCAACAGCAAATCCAACAGATGCAGCAGCAACAGCAAATGCAGCAACAGCTTCAGCATCAGATCCAACAGCAACACATGCAGATGCAACTTCAGCTACAGCACCAGCAAATGCAGCAGCAGTTGCAGCAGCATCAGCAGCATCAGATCCAAATCCCCGTCCCAGCTTTGCCCTCAGGTCAACCATCATGCCCAGTCATTCAGCTTCCCCAAACTACAATACAAGTCGCTCCCCCTTCAGCAGAGCACAGTACAGAGCGGGTGGAGCACGAGCTCCTGCTTAAAATCAAAACGACTCGTTCTGCGCCACAACTGGCTGAGGGTGATGCGGTGGTTTTTACCGCCCCTCTTGAGATTAGCAAAATGAACCCGCCTCCTCCTTACCCCGGCACGGTTTCTGCCGCGTCAAGTTCTACAAACTCCACCTCATCGGGGAGCAACACTAGCACTCAATCCTCAGGGGACGCTTGTCAAAAGAAAGGGGATCTGACTCTGTATCCAACTGGTGCGCAAGCAACTCAGTACCAAACCCCATTGGGTTACGAACGCATCACCACGTTTGACAGCAGTGGAAATGTAGAGGAGGTGTGCCGTCCGCGCACGAGGCTAGTTTGCAACCAGAATGTTTACACGCTTCAGGGCCCGGGAAGCTCTGCAACCCTCAGGGTCTCGTCATCTTCCTCTACCGTTGACGGGAAGAAGGTGCAAATGCCCTACGCCTCAGCCACGCTAAACCGTCTCACTGTGCCCAGGTACTCTATACCAAGCGGAGACCCGCCTCCTTACCCTGACTCAGCCAATCAGGTTGGAGGAGGGCGTAACCCTGGCCAGAGATTGGACAGCAGTTTGATTCATGCTACCTTGAGGCGAAACAGTCGGGAAGCTGCGCTAAAAGTTTCCCAGATGCTTGATCCCCAGAGGACTCTTCCCTCCAAGGCTAAAGCTAACACCTTGTCAGCTTCGTACCAGCCGAGAGGACCGACGGCTCTTTATACGTGCAGTCAGTGCAGTAGTAACAATGGGATTAGCAGTGCGGCTTCCAGCAGTGGGAGTAATGGAATAGCCGGTGGGACAATAATTAGACAAGATTTCCCACCTTCAGGGGGGGGTGCTCCTCACAGCACTGTTATAGTGCACTCAAACAGTGCCTCGCCTTTGCCTTCCCAGTCCTCCTACAATTTGCTCAGTATCGACGGAACCGGTGGCGGTGGAAACCGAGACAGAACCGAGTACATCAACTCCGGCTTTACAGAGGACGAGTCACTGAATCAGTCTCTAAGGCAAATGGCTCTTAACACGGAGGTAGTGAGTTTGACAGTCAAACGGCCTCCTCCGTATCAGTGGGATCCATCCGCTACGGAAGAGATCTGGGTTCCTCAAGAGCGTACCACGACTCTTCCCACTTCTGGAGTCCCTCCTGCTTCCCACAAACCTCCTCCGCTCGTTCTCAGCCCCGCACAACATCTGGATGTTTCCCGACTCCCGTTTGTCCTCTCGCCCAAGTCTCCGACAAGTCCTAATGTCACAACTTTCCAGCAAGCAGGAGCGTATCAGATTGCATTGCCCTATCCAACAAGTGCTGGCTATAACGGTCCCCCGTTAGCTTCTCCACGCCCACAATCTCCCAAAGAGTTGGTCGCTCCTCTTCCCTTTTCCCAGCAAGATCAATCAGTGGTCTTGCCACCGGGTTATCCACCAAATTTGCCTAGCCTTGCTTGCTTCCCACCAATGTATCCTGGGACGACGTCTTGTTCTAGTTTACCGGTGACTCCCATTTCTCTTCATCCATGGGGTTCTTATAATCCCTGTCCACCTTTGCCAAGTCCTCAAGGTCCTGCTCCTTCCCTTCCGCCAAAGACTTCCCATATGTTGGATAAACCTGTTCTTTCTCCTCCTCCTCAACCACCTCCTCTCTCTTCACCACCTCCAGATCTCCAAAATGTGGTCAGTCCACCGGAAGCTATCGCTGAAGCCGGGGAAGGCTTTCAAGAAGTGCTTTCGCTCAACGAAAGCCCGGTTCCTCAAAGAGCGGATCGGTTTGGGAAGAAGAACCGAAAGCGGCTGGAAAACAGTCGGACCGATGAAGCCAACGTTCCTGCGATCACAGAAGGAGGTGGAAACAAGTCTAAGAAAGAGGGTCGCGCCCTTGGTGACTTCAACTCGCTCATCTCGAGTCCGAGATTAGGCGGACGAGACAAGAAGAAACCAAAAGGCCAGAAAGAGCAGCTGAAAGCCAAAAAGCTGAGCAAGGCCACGACGAACGAGTTCCAGGACAGTTCGGAAAGCGAACCAGAGCTTTTCATCAGCGGAGATGAGCTGATGAACCAGAGCCAGAGTGGGAAAAAGAGCTGGAAAACTAAAAGAAACTTGCGTGCGGGAGGATGCGAGCTGGACGAAGTCAAATGTCGAAAGGCTAACGAGAAGGAGGACCGTGGCCTCGGGAGCCAGGGGTTCGTCTACATCATGGCGAACAAACAGCCTCTGTGGAACGAAGCCACGCAGGTTTACCAACTGGACTTCGGAGGAAGAGTCACGCAGGAGTCGGCGAAGAACTTCCAGATCGAGCTCGAGGGGAGACAGGTACACAAGACATCTATCGCAGGGCTCGATATTAACGCTTGTCTGGTTGTCCGGGACAAGTGGATTGTTTTTTTTGGAACGGGCAAGTTAAAGAGAATTTGACTCGCCTGACCGGACGACAAAAAAAACAAAAAAAAATTAGTGCTGGGCAAAGATTAATCGAATCCAAAAGAATTTTTTTTGTACATAATATATGTGTGTAATGTGTATAATAATTTTTTATATATAAATACACACACACACATGCATGTACAGTATTTATTTAAGAAATATTTGCATGCGTATATATGTTTATACATTTTACAATTTATATTATATATAAATATAAATATTTAAATATATAAACAACAAAATTTTCTTAAATATATACATGCATGTGTGTGTATTTATATATGCAAAATAATTAAATATTTGCATGTGTATATATTTATACATTTTACAATTTATATTACATATAAATATAATTTTTTTTATATATAAATAAATAAAAAATCTTAAATGTATACATGCATGTGTGTGTGTATATTTTTATATATATATATATATACACACACAAAATTAAATATTTGCATTTATATATATTTATGCATTTTACAATTGATATTTGATGTATATATTTGTAAATATTTTATATATAAATAACAAATTTTTCTTAAATATATACATGCATGTGTATAATACACACACATATATTATGTAAACACAAACTTTTATTTTGGATGCGATTAATCGTTGCCCAGCACCAAAAAAAAAAAAACTAAAGCGAATAAATATAATATATATAATAAAGCGAATGTGATGATGTGAGAAATATTGAAGCTGTCTGAATAATGTTGGTTTGACTGTAATCTAATTGAATTCATTGATTAAATGTAAGAATTTAACATAACAGATATAGCATCCTATTTTGCAACGTTTCTACTCGGACAAGTGAACAACTGATTTACTCATCTGAAGGACCAGGCTTAATGTCGAGCCCTGAATTGCCTTTTACACAAGCTTCAGAAGTGGTTTCGTCTGCTAACTCCTATCCTCTTCTGCTCCGTCCAGGTGATGCAGTTCGGAAGGATCGACGGGAACGCGTACATACTGGACTTTCAGTATCCCTTCTCAGCTGTGCAAGCTTTCGCTGTAGCGCTTGCTAATGTCACCCAGCGCCTCAAGTGACCGACTGGGCATGAACATTTCAGCCAACAATACCATTAATTTCTTTTGCTCTCTAGTTTTGTGTTATTTTTTCCCAGTTTAAGATGCAGTACTAATACTTGAAAATTACATCTGGGAAGTAATTGCCACATTTTCCAAGTGTTAGCGGTACTACTGGGCACTGAAATCAATTGCTGTACAACATACTGTCATTTACTAATTTTTTTTGTTGTTGTTTTTTGGTTTAGTTTTTTTTGCATAAGATACTAATGTTTGTCAAACTCTGAGGAGCTCATATCTAAACTCACTTCCAGGGACTTTGCCCTTGGAGTTCAATTGCTAGCATCTGGTTTAGATGCTTTTTGGCTTGCAGTCATAAAATGCATTTTATTAACAAATAGTAAGACTGAATATCCAGTCTTGTAGCTGAACTCTGTTAGGACGGACTTGCTTTGGCAGAAAACCCTGAATAAGCTCAACGGTCAAACTATTGATGCTGTGTTCATGAGCACTCTAGATGTTTTTTAGCGAATAATTCCTCTTGAATGTGTTTTTTTTTTTTTTTTTTTTTTTTTATTAGGTCATCCACACTTTTTTTTATTTGTACTGCCCTGCATGTCATTTTATATTTGACTTTTTTTTTTTTTTTTTTTTTTTTTTTACTGTCTTGTTCATTCTTCCTGATTATGCATATCTGTCCTGCTATAGGTGGGTAAGATGTGCCAATCAGAGCTCACATCCCCAAAAAAGTGACTGCCCCCTGCTGACGCTTCTGTGAAGTGATTTTGTGTAATGGCTCTCAAAGCCACATTTAATCCACCTCGACATGTGCAACAAGCAACAGGAGATATTTTTCTACCGTCTTACAACAATGTCACTTCATATCTAATTTTTTTATTTTTTTTCGTGCGACACGTTTTCTTATCTATGGAAGCTTGTTTTCACAGAATAAAACATTTTAAAAGATAATTGCGACTTTTTATCTCACAGTTGCGAGTTTACATCTCGCAATTCTGACTTTCTCAGAATCTTTCTCAGAATTGCGTGAAATAAAGTCAGAATTTCGTGAAATAGTCGCAATTGCGTGAAATAGTCGCAATTGCGTGAAATAAAGTCGCAATTGCGTGAAATAGTCGCAATTGCGTGAAATAGTCGCAGTTGCGTGATATAAAGTCAGAATTGCTTGAAATAAAGTCGCAATTACGTTAAATAGTCGCAATTGTGTGATATAAAGTCAGAATTGCGTGAAATAGTCACGATTTTTTTATATTTTTGCGACTTTATATCACGGAAATCTGACATCTTTTCTCACAATTGTGAGATATAAAGTCCAATTCTAAGAAAAAAAAAGACAGACCTTTTTTTTTTTTTCTCAGAATAGTTCATATCTCGCAATTGCGTATTATAAAGTCAGAATTGCGAGATATAAACATGCAATTCTGAGAAAAAAAGTCATTTCAAGTATATTTATCGCAATTGCGACTTTATATCTCATAATTCTGACTTTATAACCTGCAATTGCGACTTTATATCACGCAATTCTGAGATGTAAACTCGCAATTGTGAGAGAAAAAAATCTAAATTGTGAGATTAAAAAGTCGCAATTACCTTTTTTTTTATTTTCCACTCTGTGGCGGAAACAAGCTTCCATACTTTATCAGTGCTAAGATTATCAGTGTTAGAGATACAAACCCTGTAGTGCGATTAGAAATTCAGCAGTAGGTTTGAGGAACAGCAATGAGAAGTCTATCATTCAGTACTGCACGATTCATGCAGGATTATGACTATAGGGAGACGCTTGATGCTTGATTTGACTGAGATCAATAAAACAAGCAGGTGATGAAGAATAGACGAGTCCCAGAAGAGAGCGAGTTCAATGGGCCGGTCATTACATTTCAACCTTTAGTGGATCAGTGTTCGTGAGAGAGTTAGTCAGTGTTCTAGACGTGCAGAAACACACTGTATTCGCACGTGTCTTATGTCTTCTTGTAAAGAGTGGTTTTGGGGTTAATGTGGTGATTTATTTTGGCCTGGATTCCTTTCCTGATGGTGAAGTGAGAATTAGTTTGTGTTGAGTTTATTTATTTATTTATGTCTTGTGCAATATTGTCACGACTAATGCTTTCTTTATACCGTTGGACTCCTCGAGACGGCAGTTCATGATGAACACGTGGCGTTTAATCCACCTTTTGTAAGTGTGTGAACATTATTTATGTATAAAGGACTCTTCAGCTTGGTGTTGTGTGTGTGTGTGTGTGTGTGTGTGTGTGTGGGGATGGCGGTGGGTTTCGGTGTAATTTGCTCCTGCGGTTTGAAGGTGATTGTGGGTAAAGGTGTAGCTTGTAGTGAAGTGACCTCGGATGGGTTTGTCACGTGTGTTTTTGTGAATCATATCCAGATCAGCACAACCTTTCCAGTGAGAGAAATGCTATTAAACCCTCATCCTTCCCTCGGGTCATTTAAAAAAAAAAAAAAAATTACAATTGAGTGTTCATCAGAGATGTCCAAGACCACAGGACTTTTGTCGCATTTGAACCACGAATACACACAACATTTTTTTATGGTCGAAATATAAAAAAGTAACACATCCTTCTAATGTTGGTTGTAGTTCCACCAGAGCTCCACTGGGGGCGATCGCCCATGAGTGCAGAATGAATGGGAGTCTATGGCGCTAGACGGCTAAATGTGTCTCTTTCACCCGATTGCCGTTGAGAAATCTCAGATTTGATTGTAGGTTTTGCAAGTTCAACATGGGTTATAGGTCGAACGTTGAATGAACGAGTACTTCTGTCCTTTCGATTTCTTACAGGTTGAGTTGTTGTTGCCCATAACACGCTAGCATTCTGCTAATGAACGCTGATTGGTCAGTGAAGGAAGGAAGGAAGCATTTTAAAAGACTTTTTAAAGCAAATAAGTGACTCTAAAAAATCGAACATCCAGCAATGTGTAATTTCTTTGCATCTCCTTTCGAATACAACGTTCAAATGACTAGACAAAAAATGATATCCTGAGAAAAGTGGATTTTGAGGGGTATAGCGCCATAGACCCCCATTCATTCTGCACTCGTCCTGTGAGCGCCCTCATGTGGAGCCAGAGTGGAACTGCACTCGTCCTGTGAGCGCCCTCATGTGGAGCCAGAGTGGAACTGCACTCGTCCTGTGAGCGCCCTCATGTGGAGCCAGAGTGGAACTGCACTCGTCCTGTGAGCGCCCCCATGTGGAGCCAGAGTGGAACTGCACTCGTCCTGTGAGCGCCCTCATGTGGAGCCAGAGTGGAACTGCACTCGTCCTGTGAGCGCCCTCATGTGGAGCCAGAGTGGACCTGCACTCGTCCTGTGAGCGCCCTCATGTGGAGCCAGAGTGGAACTGCACTCGTCCTGTGAGCGCCCTCATGTGGAGCCAGAGTGGAACTGCACTCGTCCTGTGAGCGCCCCCATGTGGAGCCAGAGTGGAACTGCACTCGTCCTGTGAGCGCCCTCATGTGGAGCCAGAGTGGAACTGCACTCGTCCTGTGAGCGCCCTCATGTGGAGCCAGAGTGAAACTGCACTCGTCCTGTGAGCGCCCTCATGTGGAGCCAGAGTGAAACTGCACTCGTCCTGTGAGCGCCCTCATGTGGAGCCAGAGTGGAACTGCACTCGTCCTGTGAGCGCCCTCATGTGGAGCCAGAGTGGAACTGCAGCCAGTTCAGAAGCCGGGAGTTTACTGAGAGTGGAAGTTCTCCCCTTATTAGACATTCTCTGGCCATCTAGAGTCATGAAATATCATGTTATATTATGTTTTTTCCACAAGAGGTCGGAAAAGACACCCAATGTTAGATATTTAGATCTGAATTAAAAGGGTTATGCATGAAAATGTGAGTTATTTTGAATTTAAGTTGAAGAAATGTGCTTAAATTACTATTTATTTATTGATCAAATCTAGTCATTTAAAAGTAAAAAAAAAAAAAAAATCTCCCAAAAAATTGCATTAAAAAATATGATCAAAATGAAATAAAATTAGAAAAAAAAAAGAATAAAAAGTATAATTTTAGGGTTTGGGTCATTTTGAGCCATGAGGGAGAGATGAGGGTTAAACTGTTACGTCACATTCTCGTGTGTCTCTATCACGTACTGATTTGATTGATGGACTTTATTGTATAATTATG
>NC_140212.1:1137812-1167812 GCF_951802725.1 Rutilus rutilus
TGATCTTTACTGAATATCCTCATGATTTTTGGCATAAAAGAAAAATCGATAATTTTGACCCGAACAATGTATTGTTGGCTATTGCCACAAATAGTATACCCGTGCGACTTGAGACTGATTTTGTGTTTCAGGGTCACATATTGTATATTATAAAAAGGGTTATATAAATAAATTTGACTTTAAGTTTATAGTTTACAAGTTTAGAGATTATAGTTCAGATATATACACTGATGTCTAAGGTAGTGATCAAAATAGAGTAAATCACTTTTGAAAGTAACGTGACGCTTCAGATAAAGATTGTATCGATTACATCGTTACACCAGTAGGTGGAGACAAGTGACTGTTAAATGTGTGTCACTGAATCATTCATTCATGACATTCGTTCAAAAACACTGATTCATCCAGTAATGAAACAAGTGAAGTCTTTACGAGTGAGTCATTGAATCATTCATTCAAGAGATTCATTGAAAAACACTGATTCATCCAGTAATGAAACAAGTGAAGTCTATATGAGTGAGTCATTGAATCATTCATTCAAAAGATTCATTGCAAAACGTTGATTCATTCAGTAATGAAACAAGTGAAGTCTTTACGAGTGAGTTTAGTTTAGTTTAGTTTATTTAGATCCCCATTAGCTGCTGCAAGAGCAGTAGCTATTCTTCCTGGGGTCTATAGACTTCAACAAAAATATATATATTTTATAGCATAAAACAATACATTATACAGACAAAAAATGGAGTGCACACATTCATACATAGCAATACAACGAACGTACTAAACTAAAAACAATAAAAACAACAAAAACAACAGCTCTACATTATCATTATGATAATACACAGTTATAGCTTACTACTATAGGGTTCATAACTTTTCACAAATGTTTTCCCTCTCTTTAAACATTCATATAAAAAAAAAAAAATAAATAATAAAAAAAAATAATAATAATAATAATAATAATAATAAAAAAAAAAAAAAAAAAATTATTCTAATGTAAATAAATAAAGTCTCAATCTTTTACGAAAAGTCATTGCATTCATTCCCAAAATCAAAAACTGCGGAAGAGAATTCCATGCCACCATTGCTCTATACAGCACTGTCCTTTGCATAAGGTTAGTTCGACATGGAGGTAACAAAAAGCGACTCTCTGTTGACTGACGAGTGGAATATTGATGCACAACACTAAAAAAAGACAGTCTGCTGTATAATATTTCTGGCATTTTTGCAACAATCATTTTTCTTACAAAAATAACAATACAATAATTAATCCTACTTTTTACACTTAGCCAAGCTAACCTAGTATTCAATTCCCTAACACTAGTCCTGAAAGGGCAACTTAAAACTACCCGAGCTGCTTTATTTTGAGCAACTTGCAATTTACTTAAATTCATTTCAGTTGTACTTGACCAAATAATTGAACAATAATATAAATGTGATAAAACTAATGATTCTACTAATATTTTCATCACTCGATTTGGAATAAATTTTCTGCAATGCTTAACAACTGCCAGACTCCTGCCCATTTTCAATAATATTTGATTTATATGACTATTCCAATTTAACAAACTGTCAACAGTCACACCGAGTAGCTTTACCTCAGTAACCTGTTCTATTACAATACCCCCCACAGTCAGACTCAACACAGGCGAATCTTTTAACAAATACTTGGATCCCAACACCATACATTTACTTTTCTCTGCATTAATCACCATTTTATTGTCCCCAATCCAATTTTCAATTAGCTTCAGTTCAACTTGTAAAATTGAATTAAGTTCAACAAGGGTTTGCGCGGACGTATAAATTGTGGAATCGTCTGCATATAGGGCCATGGTGGAATTCTCTAAAACAAAAGGCAAATCATTTGTAAAAATAGAAAATAAAAGTGGCCCAAGGCAACTCCCTTGTGGCACACCACAATCAAGAGTCTGTATATCAGAATTACTCCCATTAAATATTACAGTAAATTCCCTATTGGCAAGATAACTTTTAATCCATTCAATAGCAGATTTTTCAAAACCATAACAGATTAACTTATGCAACAAAATTTCATGATCAAGTACATCAAAAGCAGCACTCAGATCTAACAATACTGTTCCGACAATCTTTTTATTTTCAATATCTTTTATCCAGTCTTCAGTTATCTGAGCCAAAGCTGTTGTTGTCGAATGTTCCTTCCTATATGCATGCTGATAAACAGAATTTAAATCATTTATACTAAAATACATACTGACCTGGTCATAAACAATTTTTTCTGTAATCTTACTCAGAATAGGTAAAATACTAATTGGTCTACTATTTTTTCCTGACAGTGATTCCTTATTATTCTTTATAAGTGGCATAATTTTAGCGACTTTCCAACTAGTAGGACAAATGCCCTTCTCAAAACTTAGATTTATTATATGACTTATAGGCATAGCAATCACATCCGCAACTAATTTCAATAATTTTGCATCAAGGTTATCAGCACCAGATGGTTTCTCTTTCATTACTTTTAATAAATTCTCAACTGTAGTAATACTTACTCTTTCAAAGTCAAATTTGCATGCTTTATTCCCCATTATTTTATTACATATTGTTGTATTATTTAAATAACTTTTTTGTTTCAGATTCATGCCTTGTCTTAAAGTTGAAACTTTATTCTTAAAATAAGAACTTAAATGATTTGCAATATCACTGGGTTTAAACAAAAATAATCCGTCAACTTCAATAAAAGATGGCACTATTTCAGCTTTTCTCCCCATTATTGTATTCAGCATACTCCAAATTTTATTACTATCAGATTTTACCTCTTTAATCTTAATTTCATAATAATTTCTTTTTTTTGTTCTGTTTAGTTTAGTAACATAATTTCTTAATTTCCTATACTTATTCCACAGGATACTGTTACTTGATATGATTGCTTCTGCCTTTAAATCATTTCTCAACTTTATTTGCTCCTTAAGTTCCAAATCTACCCAAGGGGCAGCAATGGTTCTCACAGTTATTCGTTTCAATGGCGCATATTTATCCATGATTGGCATTATTAAGCTAGTAAAAGCCTCTAAGGCTCTATCAGGATCATCTTCAACTAATATCCTTGACCAATCAACATTTCTGACTTCTTCACAATATTCGTTTTCATTAAAATGTTTAAATATCCTTTTAACAATCATTTTCTGCCCTGATTTGGGAACCTTTGTTTTCCTACTAATTGAAACTAGATTGTGATCACTAAAACCTACCGGCACAGAAATAGCTCTTGAACATAAGTCAGCGGCATTAGTAAAAATAAGATCAATACATGTAGCTATTTTTGTGCCATCAGATCTAGAAGAAACTCTAGTTGATTTTTTAACAACTTGTGATAAATTACAGATATCTGTTAATGAAAGCAACTTATTTTTTAACGAACAATTATTCAAATGCCAATCAATATTCAAATCTCCTAAAAAATATATTTCATATTTTGTGTCACAAACCCTGTCTAACATAGTACAAATCTTATCTAAATAAACTATAGGTACATTTGGTGGTCGATAACAAACACCAATTAGAACAGGCCGAAGATGTGGTAACTGTACTTGTAACCACAATGCCTCTACACCCGCAAAACCAAAATCATTTCTAATTTTTACAGGTATTTGATTTTGAACGTAAATTGCAACCCCACCACCATATGCATTTCTATCATATCTATACAGATTGTACTTATTTATATGCAATAATGAATTGTCCATATTTATATCTAAATGTGTTTCTGATATTGCCAGAATATGCAAATTATTGTTTGTTAGAGTTTCCGATATATCCTGAACCTTATTTCTCAGACTACAGACATTTAAATGTGCTATACGTAACCCTTTATTAATTAATCTATCTTTTACCATAAACCATTGTATCTGAATGAACATCTGTCAATAGTAAAGCTGTACAACAACCGTGAATAACATCTAACAAAAAAGCATACAGATAAACCCACATAAAAACAAACCACCAAAACAACATACAAACACACACACACACACACACACAGACACCCACACTCATGCACACCCCACTTGTCAACATAAGAGAACCAATTGGCAGCCTCGCCATCTCCAGACATAAATAAATTATTTTCACATTACTCTGCGGTAACGAATACATGAACTTATGATCATTTGGTTATTATGAAACATTCCATTCTACAGTCTCAAAATTCTTCCTGCTACCTCTTATCGAGCCTCTTCCATCTCTTGTTTGTCCAGCTCAGGCTCTATGACCGTCTTAAAAAATGTCTCAGCAGCTTGATGGTTAGAAAACTTCTTCGTATCTCCTCTGAAAGTCAGAATCAAGGTGGCAGGGTGAATTATACCATGCTTAACTCCCGCATTCCATAGTTTCTTCCTCACATCCCGAAAACTCGCCCGTATTTTGGCCATCTCCATTGAAATATCTGGAAAGAAGCGAAGTTTCATTCCGCGAACCTCTAGCACCTTTTCTTCTTTCGCAATCCGCACAATCTCATCTCTCACCCCCAGCCTCTGCAATCTTACAATCATTACCCGTTGTCCAGATTTACTCTTAGATCCAACACGATGCGCAACCTCCACCCCTGGCTCGAGCTGGAGCTTTTCACTGAACAACTCTTTTAGCAGTTGAGACATATAACTTGTAGGATTTCCCTTCTCAACATCAGAAGTCAGGCCCATAACACGGACATTGTATTTACGACTGTGACTCTCCAAGCGCTCAAATTTCACCTTAAGTTCATCATTGTCTTTACGTAAACTTTCATTTACAGCCTCCAGTTTGGTTATACGACTTTCGAAGCTACACAAAGAAGCCTCTATTTCACCAATTTTTGTAGCACAACCAAGCACCTGCTCCTTAACAGCATTAAGCTGCGGTTGTAGTCTATTAATCGCCTCTTCAAGTTCCTCTCGCATTATCCTGCGAATCAGAGAGGTTAATTCTTCCATGTTAGCCTCTTTAGCTGTCATGTCTGTAGCGATCACCTGCTGAGCGAGGTCCACTTCTCCGTGCTTTGTTTGTGCTTTTTTCTTCTTTGGGGGCATAATATACGACGAACCTCAGGCTTTAAACAAATTTCATGCTAGATCAGAATCTTATTTGTCATTACCACAGTTTTTGTCGAATTTGTCGGAGACTGGCGTTATCCGGTATGCCTAGCCTTCGCGCATGCTCAATTTTGTAGTGAGTCATTGAATCATTAATTCAAGAGATTAATTGAAAAACGCTGATTCATCCAGTAATGAAACAAGTGAAGTCTTTACGAGTGAGTCATTGAATCATTCATTCAAGAGATTCATTGAAAAACACTGATTCATCCAGTAATGAAACAAGTGAAGTCTATATGAGTGAGTCATTGAATCATTCATTCAAAAGATTTATTGAAAAACGTTGATTCATTCAGTAATGAAACAAGTGAAGTCTTTACGAGTGAGTCATTGAATCATTCATTCAAAAGATTTATTGAAAAACGTTGATTCATCCAGTAATGAAACAAGTGAAGTCTTTATGAGTGAGTCATTGAATCATTAATTCCAGAGATTCATTGAGATTCATTGAAAAACGCTGATTCATCCAGTAATGAAACAAGTGAAGTCTTTACGAGTGAGTCATTGAATCATTCATTCAAGAGATTCATTGAAAAACACTGATTCATCCAGTAAT
This sequence comes from Rutilus rutilus, assembly GCF_951802725.1. Lineage (NCBI taxonomy): Eukaryota > Metazoa > Chordata > Actinopteri > Cypriniformes > Leuciscidae > Rutilus > Rutilus rutilus. The sequence goes on from NC_140212.1 coordinate 1,143,465, forward strand.
GAAACAAGTGAAGTCTATATGAGTGAGTCATTGAATCATTCATTCAAAAGATTTATTGCAAAACGTTAATTCATTCAGTAATGAAACAAGTGAAGTCTTTACGAGTGAGTCATTGAATCATTCATTCAAGAGATTCATTGAAAAACACTGATTCATTCAGTAATGAAACAAGTGAAGTCTTTACGAGTGAGTCATTGAATCATTAATTCAAGAGATTCATTGAAAAACGTTAATTCATCCAGTAATGAAACAAGTGAAGTCTTTACGAGTGAATCATTGAATCATTCATTCAAGAGATTCATTGAAAAACATTGATTCATCCAGTAATGAAACAAGTGAAGTCTTTATGAGTGAGTCATTGAATCATTCATTCAAGAGTTTGTTCAAAAACGTGGATTCATCCACAATAAAACATGTGAAGTGTCTAAGAGTTAGTCATTGAATCATTCATTCAACCTGATTTTTTTTATAGACTGATTTAAATAGACGGCCTCAGTTAACTTTTTGTCCACACACACTCACAGCTCATCCACACACACTCACAGCTCATCACACACACTCACAGCTCATCCACACACACTCACAGCTCATCACACACACTCACAGCTCATCCACACACACTTACAGCTCATCCACACACACTCACAGCTCATCCACACACACTCACAGCTCATCCACACACACTCACAGCTCATCCACACACACTCACAGCTCATCACACACACTCACAGCTCATCCACACACACTTACAGCTCATCCACACACACTCACAGCTCATCCACACACACTCACAGCTCATCCACACACACTCACAGCTCATCCACACACACTCACAGCTCATCACACACACTCACAGCTCATCCACACACACTTACAGCTCATCCACACACACTCACAGCTCATCCACACACACTCACAGCTCATCCACACACACTCACAGCTCATCCACACACACTCACAGCTCATCCACACACACTCACAGCTCATCCACACACACTTACAGCTCATCCACACACACTTAAAGCTGATCCACACACACACTCACAGCTCATCCACACACACTCACAGCTCATCCACACACACTTAAAGCTGATCCACACACACTTACAGCTCATCCACACACACTCACAGCTCATCCACAGTAAAATCTAGTCTAGTAAATGACATGTTATTGTTTAGGTGTGTATTCAGAATCGCGATCTTTAAAGTAAAATCCTGATTCTCTGTTGGTCCGGAGTCGTGCAGCTCTAATGAAATGTGTTCAGATGTAGATTTGAGTTGGAGGGAGTTCGGGATGAACGTGGAGCTGCAGGGCGTGATGGAGGACGCCAGTGTGATGCGCATCAGCGACAACGTGCACAACAAAAACAGAAGCCTTCGGTGCGCCGCGGTGAGTCCTGATCCTCGCGTGTGTGTGTGATCTTCATGGGTTCATTCCGATCTTCATGAGTCTGTGTGTGTGTGTGTGTGTGTGTGTGTGTGTGTGTGTGTGTGTGTGTGTGTGTGTGTGTGATGGTCTTTCAGCATCAGCAGGCGTGTGATGAGATTATCGTGTTGCATCTGGGTTACCTGAACTACACTCAGTACAAGATCAACGTCAGCTTCAGGAACCTCCAGCAGGACCTGAAGGACAATATCAAAAATGTCACTTTTGTAGTAAGTTCACATCATTAATCGTGTTTCACAGACAAAACGAAAGGGTATTTGCACCCATTCAATCATTTATTCATGAGATTTGTTCAAAAACGTTGATTCATCCAGTAATGAAACAAGTGAAATATTTATGAGTGAGTCATTGAATCATTCAAGAGATTCGTAAAAAAAAAAAAAAAAGATTTAGTAAATGAAACAAATGAAATCTTTGCAAGTGAGTCATTGAATCATTCAAGAGATTCGTTCAAAAACACAATTCAACTAGTAATATTAAACAAGTGAAATATTTACAAGTGGGTCATTGAATCATTCAAGAGATTCGTTCAAAAACACAATTCAACTAGTAATATTAAACAAGTTAAATATTTACAAGTGGGTCATTGAATCATTCAAGAGATTCGTTCAAAAACACAATTCAACTAGTAATATTAAACAAGTGAAATATTTACAAGTGGGTCATTGAATCATTCAAGAGATTCGTTCAAAATTTCAGATTCATCTAGTAAATGAAACAAGTGAAATCTTTGCAAGCGAGTCATTGAATCATTCAAGAGATTCGTTCAAAATCTCAGATTCATCCAGTAATGAAACAAGTGAAATCTTTGCAAGTGAGTCATTGAATCATTCAAGAGATTCGTTCAAAATCTCAGATTCATCCAGTAATGAAACAAGTGAAATCTTTGCAAGTGAGTCATTGAATCATTCAAGAGATTCGTTTAAAAACACAGATTCATCCAGTAATGAAACAAGTGAAGAATTTACGAGTGATTAATTGAATTATTCATTCATGAGATTTGTTTAAAAACGCTGATTCATCCAGTAGTGAAACAAGTGATACGAGCAAGTCACTGAATCATTCAAGAGATTCTTTAAAAAAAATGAATCCGGTAATGAAACTTGCGAGACCAAAAACCTAGAAGAAGACCTTCAGAAAAGTCCCACAATGCTCTCAAACTCTTAGACTCCTATTATTAATCGTTTCATTGGTGTTATTGGTCATCATGCATTATATGAAGTGTTTAGCTACAGATGTAAACGCATGCATGCACTTTTTTTTAAGTTGAAATGTTTTCAATAGTTCTGACGCCCGTTTCTCTTGTTCTTTACCAGTTTAAGATGTACAACACCACGTTCTCTCAGGTGGAGATTTGGTTCCGGTTCGTGTTTGTTGTGATGACCTTCATAGTGACTGTGAGTTACAGCTCCAAAACCTCTGCAAATCACACGCTTATGATCGTTTGATTAAGTCATGTGACTCGCCAGCTGTTTCAGTCAAACATCAAATTCTCCTAAGCTGTTCACTAGGGATACATGATATATGTTCATTAAGTTGTGTTGAGAAAGCCAACTTACTGATATTGTATTTAAACTTATTATTATTCTTCTGACCCTACATTTTCTGGCTCTAACTCCTCCTAGAGCTTTAACTCTACATACTCCAAACTCGGCTCAGACCTTCAGACCGTTCTGACTCGAGCTGCTATATCTTTTCTAACTGATCCAACTTACGGTTTTCCTAAAAATGACGACTAAAACTTGGGAAAATCCAATCGACTTTCATTGCAGAATGTTCTATCTCTATCTCTTTCTAACTAATCTATCTATCTTTCTTTCTAACTAATCTTTCTTTCTTTCTAACTAATCTTTCTTTCTATCTATCTTTCTAACTAATCTTTCTTTCTTTCTAACCTATCTATCTTTCTGATGGACTGTATTCCCTTCAAACGTTCTGGCTAGGCTTTTTCAAGCCAACTTAAAGTTTGCCAACAAACTTTTTTTATCTAGTTTTCAATGTTATCGTTATCGGCCCGATAAGAATATTTGGCTGATGTATTGAAGCCGATAAATAATGTTTTATTTCCTTCAGCTGAGACGCTTCAGATGCGCACTGTTCAGCATGATGGATTTGAATTGAAATATGATTGGAATCACTCAAAAAAGGAAAATACGGTTCAGCGCAAGTCTGTCATATCGGCTACATAAAATTATAACGAGAACATCTTTATAATTGTGTGTTTGGGATGTGGATTTTAATAGTGAGACTTTTGTTTTTATAATCAGGCTCTCAAAAATCATATAAAAATTTGGATTTAGATTTATCGGGCCAATATATCGGTTATCGGCTTTCAAATATAAAGAATTATCGGTATCGGCCAGAGTTTTCCTATCGGTGCATCCCTACTACCATTAAATGTAATATTTGAAATCACCAATATTTGAAATGTCTCATTAATGTTGATTCTAAACAGCTGCAGTGATGCGATGACTTTACTAATCAGCGATTGGCTGTTGTGTTTAGAAGGCGGGGCTTATTCCTCCATATTGCGTGTTGCACTGATCGTAGCACGAGTGCGCCGTGTGTGTGTGTGTGTGTCTGAGGTCTTTCTTGTTGTGTGTAGTGTATGTTTGCTCACTCGCTGAGGAAGTTCTCCATGCGGGACTGGGGCATCGAGCAGAAGTGGATGTCGATCCTCCTTCCTCTGCTGCTGCTCTACAACGGTGAGACACACTGATGCTTAGACGTTTGGAGTCTGTGAAGTGTTTCTTTTTCATCAAGACATTTATAATGTAACAAAAGACTCAAATAAATGCTGTTCTTTTGAACTTTCTGTTCATCAAAGAATCCTGAGAAATAAAATGTCACAGTTTCAACACTGATAATAATCATAAATGTTGAGCATCAAATCATCATATTAGAATGATTTCTGGACGCACTCACTCACACTCGCACTCACACATACACAAGCATTCACACACACACACATACACACACTCACACACGTCTCATTGACTGATGTTGTATTCCTCCATGCTGCAGATCCCTTCTTCCCGCTGTCGTTCCTGGTGAACAGCTGGTTTCCGGGAACGCTGGACGCCTTCTTCCAGGCTGTGTTTCTGTGTGCGCTCCTGCTGTTCTGGCTGTGTGTGTATCACGGCATCCGAGTGCAGGTGCGTTCCTCACACTCACAGATATTCATGAGCAACAATAAATCATGTTTGGCATCTGAAGTCTTCAATCATAATGTCATGACTCTCCCCACAGTCATTCCGGCTCTGAGAATGTGGTTTCATGTTGATTTTGAGGAGCACAAATTCTGAATTCCTTCACACAACATCTAAATGTGTTCTGATGTTTCATCTTCAGGGCGAGAGGAAGTTCCTGACGTTTTACCTGCCCAAGCTGATCATCGTAGGGCTGTTGTGGTTATCGGCCGTCACGCTGGGAATCTGGCAAACGTAAGAAACGCGCGGCTCTTGGTTAGTGTAACTGCTAATGCATCATGGGATTATCATCATTTTTGTTGTTGTTATTAGGGTGAATGAGCTTCAGGATCCCACGTATCAGTACAAAGTGGACATCCAGAACTTCCAGGTGAGTTTCTGTCGGTCCAACACCTCAATACTTCAATAAGTTAATACTTAATTTCATCACATTAGTCAAATTGCATTGTTGAGAGAAAAAAAAAAGTCACGTTTTATTATTACATTTAGAACTGATGTGAAATACTGCTAAATAAACCGAGATGTTAACATTATAAACACTATAAAAATTTATTTTAGTTCCTGTCACTCCACAAAAAATCATTTTGCGTTTAACAGATCTAAGAACAGAAATGAAAAATATAGTGGCATTCGTTATAAACGACACGCATTATGAACACCAAGCCTGAACTAATGTAGAAATAAACATTTCTCTCTCATTCACACAAATACAAATGTGTGTTTATTAATGCAGTTAATATCGTGACAGCGTGATAAACACGACTTATGTTATTAAAGTCAGCATGAAAGGGAAGTTGCGCTGGTCTGTTCTCCTCAAATGTGGGCGGGGCTTGATTTTGTCCGTGTGGAATTGATTGGATGGTTGTGGTTTGCTATTGGCTGATCTCATGTGAGTGACAGGTTATAGCCCCGCCCACATCATCAGAGAAGAGAAGAGATGCTGTAAGAGGAACTTATTCTGATTCAAGATTATTAACACGATGTGCACCGATAAATCATTTAGAATAAACACTGCGATATTCCATAAAACAATAAGAATTGTCAATTTTGATTTCATGCTGACTTGAAGTAACACTTTACAATAAGGTTCATTAGTAAACATTACTTACTGTATTAACTAACATGAACTAACCATGAGCAATACATTTGTTACAGTATTTATTCATATTTTGTTTGTTAGTTAAAAAATACAACCTTTGATTTTAATAACAAAATAGTAAATGTTGAAATAGTAAATGTTAGTTTACATGAACTAAGAATGAACAGTGAACCTCATTGTAAAGTGTGACGGAGAAATGTGATTTGCGTGTGTGTTTGCTGCAGGGCATGAAGATCTTCTTCCTGCTGGTGGTGTGTGTGTATGTCCTGTACCTGGTGTTTCTGGTGGTGCGCGCCTGCTCTGAGCTGAAGAACATGCCGTACACAGGTAACACACACTCCTGACACGAGGAACACCTGAGCCGTGTTGCTTTTAAAAGTAATGCATTACAGTATTGAGTTACTTAGTTACTTCTTATGAAATGTAATGCGTTACGTAACTTTTGCGTTACTCTTTCTCCCCTGGGCTCGGCTTGCTTGTTTGGTATTTTTTTTAATAACAACAAAAAAAGATTTATTTTTGGTAAATGTAAAGGCAGTTTCACAGCGACAGTGAGATGAATAATCCTCAGGATGAAGGAAATGCAGATTTAACCCTTTCAGCTTCTGTTATTCTGGATTAAAGAACAATAGGAGACAGGAGGAGTTCAACACTCATTTCTAAATTATTAGTATAAACTTATTAGTACGGCTGAATTAGATCATTGAAGGTCAGTTAATAAAGTGAGATTAAATACATAAAGTATTTTTGTGTCATTTAATATAGTTCATTATAAAAGTTGTGTGTAAAATTCTGAGATTGCATTTTACTGTTTTTATTCATTTTGAGGAATACTGAATGTTTTCGTGCGAGTGAGACGAGTAAAAGCATGATCACATTTAGTCTAGAACTATAATAACCATCATACACACACACACACACACACACACACACACACACACACACTCTCTCTCTCTCTCTCTCTCTCTCTCTCTCTCTCTCTCTCTCACTCACTCTCACACACACACACAAACTCTCTTTCTCTCTCTCTCACACACACACACACAAAAATGTTCTCTCAACATGAGGACAGGAGAGCTGTCAGTCAATAAAGGTGAAAAAGTAACTTAGATATTTTGTTGTAAATTGAAAAAGTAATGCATTACTTTACTAGTTACTTGAAAAAGTAATCTGATTACATAACTCAAGTTACTTGTGATGAGTTCCACACAGCACGGCTCATCAAGCATTAACATGCCGGGTTCTTGTCCCATGTGCTCAGATCTGCGGCTGAAGTTCCTGACAGCGCTGACGCTGGTGGTGCTGGTGATCAGGTAATACACACTCATCCTGCTATTTAAAGACGACTTATCCTGCAAAGTCTAGGCTCGACTAGAACAGGTTTTCTGCTTGAATGTTGATTATTTCCCCATATTCGCAAGTTCTGTCGTTATCATAGTTCGGCGTATCATCAGAGTCGGTGTTTCCTGAAACCATCGTTCCAACGAGCATTCGCAAACAGCATCGCAGAGTCGTGTGTTTGTGTCAGTTTAATGTACATGCTATATTCTGGGCAAATCTAGTCATGTGATCATTTATGCATATGCAGGAGATGTAAATGACATTGAGATGGTCATGTGTTGTAATTCCCTGTTCCTCTTTCTTCAGTGTGGTTATACTGTACCTGAGATTCGGATCCAAGGCCTTGCAAGACAACTTTGTTGCCGAACTTTCCACCCACTACCAGAATTATATCCTTTCATTGCAGGATCGTGCGAGATCATCCCCTCTTTAATGATGTTTAAAGTGCCCTATTATGCTATTGTAAAGTGCTAATTTTAGTTTAGGAGTCTCTTACAAAAGACTCGCATGCATCCAAGATTAAAAAACACTTTAATTTCCTCATAATCTCCATTGCAGCATCACCTCATTTTCTCTCCGTCTCTGAAACGCTTCAGTCTCTAAGCTCCGCCTCTCTGAGAGCTGCCCTGCTGTGATTGGTCAGAAAGCAAACGCTCATTATCATATCTGACTCTCAGCTCTTGATCTCAGTGATACGAACAGTAACGATGGCGTGGGGTTTACCGTATCAATCTCAGAAAACAGCGTCTTCTCCACATGAACAACACGAGCCAAACTCTTCCAGTCTCAGATACACTACAGTGTTTGAGGGCGGGGCTAAGAGATGCTGCTCAGCCAATCAGGACCAGAGGCGGGCATTATGCAAATTAGTTACATGTGAGACTGGAATCACTGACTCGTTTCAGCAGATCAGAATCGCTTCTTTCTTTTAGGAGACTTTATTTGATCTTTGAAACTTTGCAGAGCTTTTACATTCACAAACCGCTCGATTTCAGGGACTGTTTGAAAAAGTAAAATGAGGCACTTTAGAAATGACTATAAAATGATGTAAGTATTAATAAAAAAGCAACTCATCTGAAGTTTTCCTGAATGTTTTTCTCCACCGGCCGAGTTTCTGTCCTTCTACGGCCTCCTGAACTTCTATCTCTACACATTAGCGTTCGTCTACTCGCCCTCCAAAAACGCTCTTTACGGTGAGCTGACCTGCACTTCAACATCGAGTGTTATTTCACACTGACTCCTTCATCACTGACTCCTTTGTCATGGAAATGTTTTCCCTTTCCCAGATTCCCAACTGAAAGACAATCCTGCTTTCTCCATGCTCAATGACTCGGACGACGAAGTCATTTACGGGTACGTTCCCTGCGTCAGATCCACAGTCAAACCATGATGTATTCAGACGCCTTCAACATCTCTCACATTATCACAGTTTATTCGCTAGTTTAGAAAATGGTACTAAAATATGAGCAGAACTCAGTTGATATTTGACTGGTTTTGTCCGTCCTTCTGTTAGACTGTCTCACACATGAATTATGTTGAATATCTGTCAGCTGTTAAATTAGATAATACCAGTTTAGCTCAACCAATCACCAAGCAATGCTTCATTGTGTTCAGTCTGTGTGTAAAAAGAGCATTAGCAATTAAAGAAAACACACTTCAGCAAAACATGATCAGCTCAAAGTGTCTGAATCAGTTTTGGTCCCAAATTTGTATAAATGTTACTGGTATGAAGAATGTTTGTGTGTAATATGTCACAGTTTACTTTATTATGCTCTCCTCACTTACATAATGAACTATAGTGAACTAGTAAAAATGATATCTGGTGTCTGAATAATGTTTGGTTTGACTGTAAACCGGTTTAAAACGATCCTTTCAGATCAAGCTCTTCTTATTGTGAGACTTTGTGTGTGTGTGTGTGTGTGTGTGTGTGTGTAGGAGCGATTATGAAGAAATGCCTCTTCAAAATGGCCGCGCCATCAAAGCCACCGCCAAATACCAGGACGAGAGCGAAACCGACTGAATCTGGTGTGACTCCGGATCGCTCCTGTGTGTCTGAATCTGGTGTGACTCCGGATCGCTCTGTGTGTCTGAGGGTTGTATATAGACTTGTTGTTGAATTGACGCCAGTCTCATTATATACTGTGTACATATACAGGCCTATATATTTTTAGAGGTAAAGTGATGTTTTTGAATGTAACTCCAGTGGAAGAAGCAGCTCCAGCCGCCCTGATGATGATGATGATGATGATGATGATGAGACCCGTCTGTCTTTAGCCTCAGTGAGTGTCAGTGAAAGGCAGCGTGCAAATATCAATTATACATCTGATCTCAATACTGTTGAACCACTATTCAGGGTGACTTACGTGAAAAAATGGCCAGATTATATTTCACTTATAAACTAAAAAGAGAAAAAGAAAGAATGAATGTATTTTTTCTTGACGGGGGAAAAAAAGCAACAAAAAAAAAAGTTCCGTTTTTTTTTTACACAAATGCCTTGATGTGCGCTTGCAACCCCTAATGTTTAATTTTACAAGTAATATTTAGTTCCTGCTGATTTCTTGCAGTGCACTTACATGTTTAACTCATGAAAATAATGCAACGATAAAAATGATTAAGGTCCAAACAATTTCTACCCAATGCATATTTTTATTTTTTTGCATTTTGGAGTGAAGTGACCTGTGCGTGTCATGTGACGTTTTCTGATGTTTTCTGGCTCGTTTGAGCCAATATCCAGATCTCATGTGCTCATGTGAATATCTTTTTTTCTTTTTTTTGATAAAGAAATCAAGCCTTGTGTTCTTTCCTTTTCGTTTCACATTCCACAAGCCTTCTTTTCTCACATTCCTTTTTCTTTGTGCCTGTATTTATTATTTTGTGGGTGTCAATCACTTAATGAAATCATTCGGTTTCCTCAGTTGTTTATCCGTCAGACCTGTGTAAGTGTTTGTTCATTGGATTGGAGCTGTAATGATGTTTGGGTGGAGGATCCGCCTGTAACGGTGCAGAAATGTTTCGCTTCACAGATAAACATTTACTTGAGTTTAAAAAGGTGGTTGACGTTTGATGCACTGATTCATTAGTGTAACACGGTCAGGGTCAGCAGGTCCAGTCTGTGCCTTCAGTGTGTGCACAAGATCACTCCTCAGTCCAGACGCTCAAGCCAGAGAAGTTTGTGGAAACTGTCTGAGAGAATAAAACCTGCAGAGATTTTTAAGACGTGAACTTGTGTGCTTTTATTGTACTTATTTTGACTTCATCTAATGCAAGCCGAACACGTCAGGTGATGCGATGGTGTTTACAGGGCGAGTCCGAACACACTGACGATGCAGAACAAGTACTTATTTTCCCATCTGACGGTGCAGCTGCCTGAAGAAGAGCAGTTCAGCATTACATAGGAACCGTATCGAGCATTGCCATTCAATATTACTCTGCTTTAAACACAATTGCAAAAAGTTTGATAGTTAACTATTAAATAAGAGTCAGTAATACGCTATAATAGTGCAGTGCAAAAAAAAACTAAATATTCGTTTTTTGTAATGACAATATTAGGCTGTTTTTTGTCAAATAAAACTTCTGTAAAATGTTAAAGTCGCCCTGTGGTGATAAATCAAGCTTTTAATGTTGTTTATGTGTCTATGTGGTGTTATTAATGTGCTTTAAGACAAAGCATGTGTAAATTCATAAGTCGACACCATTGCTGAGTATTTCCTCCTTAAAACTGCAGTGAACCAAAGACAGTCTCAAACACACGCTTTGAAATCGCTGGTGTTTCTGACGTCACAAACTACCTTGTAACCAATCAGATCAACGTGTGATCGTCAACCAGTGGATCGAGTGAGCTGAGTGAGTGAGTGGAGGCGGGGCTCATTTGCATATTCATAGAACCGCGAATACTAAATGAGGCAAGGGTGTCGAGTTACAGTCAAGATATTTTAAAAGGAAAAAATGCTTAAATATGTCAATTTGGTGATCAAAGATGAGTCTTAGGGGATATAATGATGGACTGCAGGGAGACTTTAACATTATACCTCTAAAACTTTAAAGTAGGGTTATTTGGTATTTCTTAAATATCTGCAAACATGGTATTTTTATGCTTTAGAACAGTCCAAAAAAATGATGTTTAAATAAAAACAGGTGTATATTATGTCACACATATATATATATATATATTATGCTGGAGTCGTACCGTCAGTAGTGCTGTCCCAGAAGCAGGAGGAGGCCGACTGAAGACCAGCGCCGTTCTTCTGCATGATGATGCATGTGACTGAGGAGAGAAGAGAAGAGGATCAGTGAAGAGAGGTTCTCCAGATGTTCTCCTGACACACAGATGTTCTGCTGACACACAGATGTTCTCCTGACACACAGATGTTCTCCTGACACACAGATGTTCTCCTGACACACAGATGTTCTCCTGACACACAGATGTTCTGCTGACACACAGATGTTCTGCTGACACACAGATGTTCTCCTGACACACAGATGTTCTCCTGACACACAGATGTTCTGCTCACCAATGTATTTGAAGGGCTTGGCCAGTTTGCTGAGTTGAGAGAGACTCTGCTCCACGACACTGGACGTCCACTGACACACACGCTTGTGCTCGAAACTGCTGCGACCAATCACTGACTCCAGAGACTGAACACACACACACACACACACACACACACACACAGCAAACACACACGTGCAGAAATACACCAGCGTCAGAAATCATGCTGTCCATCATCAGAGTTATGACACACTATGTACAAATTGTACACACACACACACACACACTCACTCACTCACTCACTCACTCTCTCTCTCTCTCTCACACACACACACACACACACACACACACACACACACACACACACACTCACTCACTCACTCACTCACTCACTCACTCTCTCTCTCTCTCTCTCTCTCTTACACACACACACTCAATTCAATTCAATTCAATTCAAAATTGCTTTATTGGCATGACTGTACATATTACAATATTGCCAAAGCTTGTAAAAGACATCAAAATAATAAAATATTACAACATAACTTAAATCTAAATGTACTACTTAACACACTTACACACTCACTCTCTCTCTCTCTCTCACACACACAGACACACACACACACACTCACTCTCTCTCTCTCTCTTACACACACACACTCTCTCTCTCTCTCTCTCTCTCTCTCTCTCTCTCTCTCTCTTACACACACACACTCACTCACTCTCTCTCTCTCTCTCACACACACACACACACACACACTCACTCACTCACTCTCTCTCTCTCTCTCTCTCTCTCTCTTACACACACACACACACACACACACACACACACACACACACACACACTCACTCTCTCTCTCTCTCTCTCTCACACACACACACACACACACACACACACACACACACACACACACACACACACTCACTCTCTCTCTCTCTCTCTCTCTCTCTCACACACACACACACACACACACTCACTCACTCACTCTCTCTCTCTCTCTCTCTCTCTCTCTTACACACACACACACACACACACACACCTCTTTAATGATGGCGCTCACTTCTTCCACCACGAAGGCGGTCTAGAGGAAGACAGGAATAAACAGAGAGAGAGAGAGACTCTGTTTAAAGCTTCTGAACTGTTGAACAAACAGCGAAAACACTGAAATCTACTGTATAGTGTGTGCAGGTTAATCGGTTAGCAGCTGTTAGCGACTAGCTTAATTGCAACAGCAAAGAATAAACGAATTATAAGTAATTTACGAGTGTTTAAAGCAAACATATTTTATTTTTTTTATCGTCTTTACCTCTTCTGCACTCTGATCATCATCCATGTTTCCTTGTTTTGTCAATCGAAGCCTCAGCGGTTGTCATGGAAATGACGCACCGTTCACGTCACGACGGAGGATCAGAATCAGAAAGAGCTTTATTGCCAAGTGTGCTTGCACCCACAAGGAATTTTTCTTGGTACTGAAGCTTCCAGTGCACATATACAAATACAAATACAACAAGAACACAGTAATACAAATTCTAAGAATGAAAATATATAAAAAATAAATAAAAATAGTATAAAAGTAAAAAAGTAGGGTCACAGTTGGGTTTAGTCTGAATAAACATTTACAGATTATGAACATATTTACAGTATTTTGAGTAGTATGAATAATATAAATATCACCTGAATTAGAGAATATTACACTAGACAGTGGGAGTCTAGCGCATGTTACAGATTATAAACATATTTACAGTATTTTGAGTAGTATGAATAATATAGATATAAATATCACCTGAGTTTATTGCACTAGACAGTGGGAGTATTGCACTTACAGGCATATGCTTTGGGGGGCATGTTAAGTGTTCAGAAGGGAAATGGCCTGTGGAAAGAAACTGTTCCTGTGCCTGGAAGTTCTTGTGGCCAGTGATCTGTGTCGCCGTCCTGACGGTAACAGTTCAAACAGGGGGTGTCCAGGGTGAGTGGAGTCTGTGATGATTTTACCTGCTCTCTTCCTCACTCTGGAAGAGTACAGGTCCTGGAGGGTTGGCAGGGGGGCACCAATAATCCTCTCTGCAGTCCGGACTGTCCGTTGTAGTCTCCTGATGTCCGATTTGGTAGCTGAACCAAACCAGACAGTGATGGAAGTGCTTAAGACAGACTCAATGACGGCTGAGTAGAACTGGATCAGCAGCTCCTGTGGCAGATTGAACTTCTTCAGCTGGCGAAGGAAGTACAGTCTCTGCTGGGCCTTTTTCACAATGGAGTCAATGTGATTTGCCCACTTCAGGTCCTGGGAGATGGTAGAGCCCAGGAACCTGAATGACTCCACTGCTTCCACAGTGCTGTTCATGATGGTGAGAGGGGGGAGTGCTGGGGTGTTTCTCACGCCTAAAATGGATCACGCCATTTTAGGATCACGCCTAAAATGTAATAACTGTAATTTTCTTTGTTCTAATTTCTAGTTCTATTTGAAGGGCATTGACATATTTGCTATTGAAATATTATTTAAAATATTTAGTCATTGAAATCACGTATATAAAAATACAGCCGTGATTGATCGCTGTGACTCACCAATAAGAGCAGCTCCAGCAAGCCCCGCCTCTCGGAAGAGGATTGACGTCAGCATTCCCCGCCCTGCTGCTTCCTCTTTCACAGTGGCCGTCGGCGAGAGACACCATGAAGGCGTCTGGCACAGTACGTAAAATCCTTATTTAATCATTTCACAGTCGCTTAAATCGCACAATTATCATCCGAAAACACCTATAAGACACTCATTTATCCATAACAGCGATTTAACACGACACATGTTCAAGTTTAAAGCGTTTTATTTGCTTTGACGTGTTGATTGTAGCGAAGAGAGAAACATGGCGGCCGGAGAATCGCTCCATGTGCTGATCGGTGATCACACACACACACAAAACCTCACGATATTGCGTTGATTAGCTCTCTAACACACTCTCAGTGATTGATTCTTGTATTACAGAGTGTATCAGTGAGATTGTGTTCTCGGTGGCTTGTTTTCTGAGCATTATTCGAGATCAGTGTGTTTAGGCCGCGAAGTGTCAGGATTGTTTAACGGTTATGATGATGAATACATTTGCGCGCTTTCAATCAAATGTGTATCAATCTTAGGTAAATATAGTTTAAAGATGTTACATTTTGGGGGGTTGTAAACGGGTTAACATACTAAGTTACGGCAATGATTGCAACCCTGCTGGGAAAAAAACATAAAACTGTTTAGCTGATTTTGGCCACTTTTTTGGGCTATTCAAGCTGGGAGACCAGTTAAAACCAGCTTGTCCAGCCTAATTTAGTGTTTAAACAGGGTTTGGTCGGCTTTAAACGGGTTAACATGCTAGGGCAATGATTGCAACCCTGCTGGAAAAAACAGCTAAAACATGCTGTCTTAGAGGGGTTTTGGCCACTTTCTTAGCTAGTCACCAGTTAAAACCAGCCTAATTTAGGGTTTAAACCGGGTCTGGTTTGTCTTTTAAACAGGTTAACGTGCTAGAGTAATGATATCAATGCCATAGACACCAACATCTTGGTGTTCAGGTGAGATTATGAGCTAAAGTGTGTATCTCTGACCGTCTTTCTCTTGTTTCTGCAGCTTCGGGAGTACAAGGTTGTTGGGCGTCTGTTGCCCTCCGCTAAGAACCCCACACCCCCCCTGTACCGCATGAGGATCTTCGCCCCGAACCATGTGGTGGCCAAGTCTCGCTTCTGGTACTTCGTCTCCCAGCTGAGGAAGATGAAGAAAGCCAACGGAGAGACCGTCTACTGTGGCCTGGTGCGAACGCTGTCTAATCGAGACGTCTATAAGCTCTGTTTCTGAGGCTTACGGCCCGTTCACACCTATAACGATAACTATATTAGCGTCCACACCAACGAACGATAACGTCTTTTTATTCTAAGCACACTTTTATTCAAAGTAGCGAAAATGGATCATAGGCATCTCGAATGTTGATCCACTTCCTAGCTCTATACCCTATAAATAAATACACACATATATCACAAAGCAATTTGACTGGTTTGTTACAAATTTGGAACACAAAATGAGAAAGTAGTAAAATAAAAGCTTCAAAGTTGTCGAAACTAGTGCTGGATACTTGAGGTCATCGTTACACTATTTGCTAGCCTTCATAATGATCTCATCAATACTTCAAACCATTTATTCCAAGGGTATGACCGATTGCTTTCCATATAGCCATTTTTTTTTTTTATAAACATATCCTTGAAAGGGGTTTGACTTGTCAAACGGTGGATTTTTCTGGACCTCTGAGATTAACTTCTCCACAATGTCGTTTTAAATTCGAGTGGATTCTGATTGGCTGTCAGTGTTATCGTTCGTCAGTGATCCCAATGATATATCTTTATCGTTATCGTGTGAACTCTGCCATTCTTTAATATGGAGAGCTGTCTTTATGGTTCTAGTCATCAGCCTTTAATGTGTAACCGTCTTCTGTTCGTGCACAGGTCTATGAGAAGTCTCCTCTGAAGGTGAAGAACTTCGGCATCTGGCTGCGTTACGACTCTCGCAGCGGGACACACAACATGTACCGCGAGTACCGAGACCTGTCCACATCTGGAGCCGTCACTCAGTGCTGTGAGTTTCCTAGAGAACACTCGTGTTCGACCCGCACGCAAACCCAAAGGTCATTTCCCCCCAGTGTTAATGCCCTTGCTATGTGTGCGCAAAGAAAAACCGAACCTTGTCGCCTTTCTTAGGCTGTAAAACGTGCCACTGAAAGTGAATTCAAGGTGCGACATGATTATTTCTCGTGTGTGTGTGTGTTCCCTGTACTGATGTGTGTTTGTGCTTCAGATCGTGACATGGGAGCCAGGCATCGTGCCCGCGCTCACTCCATCCAGATCATGAAGGTGCAGGTCATCGCCGCCAACAAATGCCGCAGACCCGCCATCAAGCAGTTCCACGTGAGTCTCCTGACCGCAGAATTAGCTTTTAGCCAGCTTTAGCACACGTCCCTCATCCTTCCCTCGCACTTTATTACATCTTTCCCTCGCGGGTCAAAATGACCCGACGCCCTAATTTATACTTTATAAGCTTATTTTATTTTCATTTTAATGCTATATTTTTTATTTACCTTTAAATTACTAGATTTGATCAACAAATAATTTAAAGCACATTCCTCACATTCTTTCAACTTAAATTCAAAATAACTAATTCAGCTCAAAATATCTTACACTGGGAGACTTTGAAGACCTCTAGTGGAACAAATATATGATATTTCATGACTCAAGATGGCCTTAAAGCTCTATATGAGCTGTTCCGCTGGGTCCTAAAGCCAGTTTCTCTTCAGTATGTGTTCAGATACACATGTAGACATAAATCATTTTGAGCATTTTTAGGTTTTTCTGTGTGTACTGAAGCATTCCTCGCATTCATTCCTAAGGGGGGCAAATTGAGCCGCGAGAGAAGGATTTTTTTATTTCAACCACAAAACTCCTCAGATCCATTCATATTTTGTGTATTCGTGGTTCAAATGCGACAAGTCTCCTGATGAACACTCAAATTAGAATATTAATTAAATGAGTTTGGGTTTAAAATGGCTCTAAAATGAATGAATGCTTGACTATATTGTGTCTTGTTTCCACAGGACTCCAAGATCAAGTTCCCTCTCCCCCACAGGGTCCTGCGCCGCCAGCACAAGCCCCGCTTCACCACCAAGAGACCAAACACTTTCTTTTAGAGTGTGTGTTCTTGCTTTTCACATACAGACGAATAAAAAGTGGAGAAAATCACCCTGTTCTAGTGTGTCAATTCAATACAAAGATGCTTTTACATGTTATGCTGATTATTAACTTATGGTAATTTTAAAATGCAGTTGCAGTTGTAAGATCATGGTGTCATTGTTTTTTGCCAGCCTCATCACACTAATGAGAGAGAGGAATTGCAATGAAAGTGTCACCATGCAAAAGAGTAATCAGCAAGCCAGTTACTAATGAACTTTAAAGAAAGACACAGCAGACCATTAGAAGTATAATATGAGATTACGTAACCGCATTTGGTTAATTTGGACGTTATTCCATTATGTATTTTATCAGAAAATTTGTAAATATAGCTCTGGTTGGCTGAGGGTCAGGTGTTGTAATTAAAACAGCATGTGTATATTGTGCTTTTATTATTGCGTATCTCAAAGGCTTCTGCTGTAGGGTGTTCAGATGAAGAACTTCAGGTGTGTTTGATAAGAGACGGAGCTGGACGCTTTTAGTCAGTCCAGTAGAGATGCAGGTAATGCGTAAGGATAGAATGTTTGAAAGATTATATTAATACAGACCGTCACATCATCTTCAACATCGTGCCAAAAGGCATCATTAGGTAAGACAAAAAAAAAAAATTGTGTTTGTCTGTTGCTGATTTGCTAAGTTTGGTTACTAGGGCGTTGCTAGGAAGTTTCCATCCACATATTCATATACAATTTAATGCTAGATGGAAATACCAAGATGTGCATAAAAATTACTGAAATTTGAGGTGGATACATTTTTGTATTGTTAAAAAAACGGCATAAAATATGATAGAAAAACATTTACTGAATAAATTCTTATAAGTATAGAAGTCCACCTTCGCCACACAAGAAGAAAAAACACGTGTTTGTGCTTTTGTAAACCATAATATAAAAAAGTTGAAATTATGTCATGCTAAGTCATATGTATGGGATCAAAATAGTAATAATGTCACTAAAAAAAATTCATTATTTCAATCTCAGCATTTTTATCTCATAATTAATACCACCATAACCTCGTCCTCTCCTCCCCTAACAAATCTTTCCGAAGCACTAAAAATTATACTTAATCACTTTTTTGTCCAGAAAGCTTACATGATATATCATTTAATTTTTTATATATTTTGTTCTTTATTTTATTTACCTCTAATTTACTAGATTTTATCAATAATTAACTTTTATAATATAATTTAAGCACATTCTTCACATTCTTTCGTTTAAAATGTTACAGCAGAAACCTGTTGACGTGTCTCTGGCGAACTCTTGTGGGGAAATAATAATATAACATGAGATTTCATGACTCTTGCCACTGGATGGCGTTATAGCTCTATAAAGAGTAAACGAACTGTCCCCTGGGCCCTAAGCTCATTTTATCAGGTATATACTGTAGATAGACATTAAAAAAACTTTTTTTCAATTTTTTTTTATGTATATACTGATATCATAAAGATGCATAAGTCATGTAGCTAGATGGAATAAGTTCTGAATGGCACACATGCATACTATTTCTGTTTTCTTTTCTTCTCTATATAAAGACATCATACTCCAGCCACAAGTATGATAAGACTAATCGCTTCCCTAATGATGTTTATTTCATTAATACTGTTTCACGCATGTCACATACAGTCACACACTGCTGCATGAAGCTGGTTTATGATATGAAGCTGATGTGTGTGTGTGTGTGTGTGTGTGTGTGTGTGTGTGTGTGTGTGTGTGTGTGTGTGTGTGTGTGTGTGTAATGTGTTTTATTGGGAGAAAAGTGGAAGGTCACAAATCCGATACTTTATTAAACCTATAAACGTATTAGCACAGACTCCGCCCTATTAGCACAGACTCCGTCCTATTAGCACAGACTCCGCCCTATTACCACAGACCCCGCCCTATTAGCACAGATTCCGCCCTATTACCACAGACCCCGCCCTATTAGCACATACTCCGTCCTATTAGCACAGACTCCGCCCTATTACCACAGACCCCGCCCTATTAGCACAGACTCCGTCCTATTAGCACAGACTCCGCCCTATTACCACAGACTCCGCCCTATTAGCACAGACTCCGCCCTATTACCACAGACTCCACCCTATTACCACAGACCCCGCCCTATTAGCACATACTCCGTCCTATTAGCACAGACTCCGCCCTATTACCACAGACCCCGCCCTATTAGCACAGACTCCGTCCTATTAGCACAGACTCCGCCCTATTACCACAGACTCCGCCCTATTAGCACAGACTGTGTGAGCTGTGCATGTTTAACCGCAGCATTCAAGTAAGACATGTATTCTTATTAAAGCGGCTGTTCTGAAGGAAATGAGCCAGTAGAGGGCGATACTGACTGCTCCTTTAAACATCTGTCTTCTAACTTCCTCTTTGAGCACATGGACATGCAGGAAGACATTTGAATGGGAACTCGATTTTTTACCTTTTCTGTAATACACTTTTATGGTTCCTGGATTAGTATTGACAATAAATATTGCTGAATTTGGACTTTTTTCTTCTTCTTTTTTTTTTTATTGATTTGTTGATTCTGATGTGTATGCTTTATTTCATTCATGATAGTGTTGATTTGTCGATTTAGATTTTTTAAACTTTTTATATATATATATATATTTTTTTTTCTTACATATACAGTTTTAGAATTGAGAATACATTACTGATTTGTTGATTTTGATTTGTATACTTCATTTCATTTGTGATATTTTTGACTTGTGGATTTTGATACATATATTCCAATTTTATTTATGATAATGTATTAGTAGTTTTTATTTATTGATTTATTTTATATATATTGCTTGGTTTAGTCATGTTATTGGTGAGATATATTTTCTTTATAATATTTGACCTTTCTCTCTTCTGTTTGCCTGCGCATGACCAGGTGATCGTCGTGTGATTAGTTGATTGCTGTTTAAAAGAGTTTTGTCACACACACACACACCCTGATGAAGGCTTATACGCGTAGGTGTGCCGTTGCTTGTCATCTGTTTTTAAAATCTAAGCCATGAAAGAATAAAGGCTTTTTACTACTTTTACTACTCGAGAGCCTTGGATTGGGCTTTGACACGTGGACTGTGCGCGTGCATCAAGTGTAAGTTGACAGTGTGTATTTTCATTGTTGTTTGTGTAGGATGATTATGTGTACAGATAGTTTGTTGGTCACTTTTTCTTTATCCATGGATAATATTGTTTGTTGTATGCATATGAATGTTGATGTTCTATATTGCTTGAGGATTTAGATCTGTTGTTTAACTCTTGTAAACCTGGTGAAACCGGCTTGTTATGCAGCAGTGTGTGTTAGTGTTTGATGTTTGCCATACTTTGTGCTATCTCGTCGATGCCGTCGAGAAAACCATATAGCAGAAGTTTACACTGATATGGCTTTAAAACACATGCAGAGAATAAACTTTCAATGATGATGAAGAACTGTATGTCACGTGAGCGTGACTGCGATAGAGATGATCGTCAAATCCCAAATGTTTGTTTTCTTGCAAAGTATCTGAGGCACAAACTGTCCAGGCTCCGCCCTCTTCTGGCCAGGGGGCGGAGCATAATCTCATTTGCATTTAAAGATACATGCACGAAAACAGCGTTTTCCTTCCACTCAATTTACATCAAATGATCTGTGGGGTGTTTGAGCTGAAACATCACAAACGTTCTTGCGACACCTGAGACTCATATTACATCTTGTAAAAAGGGGTATAATAGGTCTCCTTTAAAGCATCCTATTAGGGATGCACAATTAATCGACTTTGAAATTGCGATTACCATTACGGACGCCACAATTATGTAATCATACAAAGGCGCAATTACCAAAAAAAAAGTCCACCTAAATTATTCTGTGCTTAAGATGTGTTTTTTCTTTCTTTCTACAGCTTATCTTAAGGTTTTTTTCCCCCCATTGTTTTAATTTTAGTTTTAGTATAACATTATAATACCATGCATATTTTTACTTTAGTTTGGTTTCTATATATTTATTTATTTATATTTGACATTTGGGGCTTAATGCTGTAGAAAAGCAATAAAAGTTTTTCAGGAAGAGTGTTTTTAGCTTGTTTATTCTGATATAATAATACGGCATGCAGTCGCTTCAAACAATGGCATAAAGCTATTCAAAACATCATTCAGTGTAAACTGTGATAATCGTAAATTAATAATCGCAATTCTAAGGGAATAATGGACAATTTAGATTTTTGTCATCATTCATTGTAAATTGGGTAACACTTAATTTTACAGTGTCCTTGTTATGTATGTTACATGTACTTACCATAGTTATAACAGTAAATTATGCATAATTACATGCAACTAACCCTCAACCAAACCCTAATCCTACCCTAACCCTATAGTAAGTACATGTAGTTGATTAATATTACTCAGTACTTAAATATATAATTACACTGTAACAATGACACCTTAAAATAAAGTGTAACCGTAAATTGTGATAATCGCAATTACAATTCCAAGGGAATAATGGACCATTATGATTTTTGTCATGATCGTGCAGCTCTAGGTCGTCTGGAGAGTCGCTGGCTGGAAACACACTCGTGCGCTTGTTCTCGCACACGGCCGATCCAGAAGCGCTGATGCAGCAGCTCACGGCCCACGGTGTGATGGATTGGACTCCGCGTTCCCGGTTCCCACATTCGGGACACAGGGAGAGTTTCACAGGATCTGCAGTAAAACGCAGAGAGCATGTCAAAACCTCCCACTGCGGTCCTGCTTCAACACTCGGTCCAAGCAAACACTTAAAGTATAATGTTTTTGAGACGCAGGCCGGCTACTGAAATCCTGAAAACCTGCCATGAATGACTGGCCTCACACACCGATCTGAACACAGAGAGAGAGAATCAACATGGGGAAGAAGAAGAAAAAAATCATTAAATAGAACATTTCATGCTGGAGTATCAGAGAGAGGAGTGTGTGATCTGAGTATGGGAATGTTATGAACACACACACACACACACACACACACACACACTCTCTCTCGTTCGCTCACTCGCTCACACACTCACACCCTCACACACACACACACACACACACACACACACACACACACACTCTCTCTCTCTCACTCTCACTTTCTCTCATACACACACACACACACACACACACACACACACACACACACACACACACACACTCACTCATAAACACACACTCTCATATACACTCACAAACACACACACACACACACACACACACACACACACACACACACACACACACACACACACACACACACTCTCTCTCACTCTCACACACACTCATACACACACACACTCTCATACACACTCATAAACACACACTCACAAACAAATTCACAAACACACAAACACACACACACACACACACACTTACACACACACTCTCTCATACTCACTCACTCACTCACTCACTCACTCACTCACACACACACACACACACACACACACACACACACACACACACACACACACACACGTTCTGAATACACAGATGCTCTATTTACAGTACAACACACTATACGTCAAATACAGCATTAGGAAGAAAGTGGAAGTTCAGATGCAGTTTTGAGGGAAATAAACCGGATTCATAAGGAAGTCACATGACAGTTAGTGTTGCGTCTGATGACTCTCTCGTTCAGTGTGTTCCCGTCTGAAGCCTGTCCTGCTGTAGTTCAGCTCTCCGCCGCGTCCAGAGTGACGAATCCTGGCATGACACCACAGCCGATCACTAACCGGGCCGACGCACACAAGCTCTCCATTCAGACTCGCTCCGCTTGGCTCCTGCAACAGAGCAACAATGAGGGAAGTTTGAAATGACTTTGAACCTCCTGCCCGTCAGTATCTGTTTCACAGGCTTCGCGTCGCGGCGCGGCGCCAGACGCTCCGGGGAGACGCGCTAATGCGAGACGGCGCGAGTGAGAAGCTAAACACCGAAACTACACTTTAAAGTCGGCATTAAAGAAGTTGCGCTCGTCTTTTCTTCCCTGTTTTGTGACGTATATCCGAGTGAAACGGCCTCTCGAACAAGAACAAATGTAGGGCGTATGTAGGACATATTTTTCTGGGGGCGGGGTTTATGTAAATTTGAGGGTTTGTGATGTCACCAACCCAGGAAGAAGCTTGTTGTCGTCCTTAAAGTCCCCCTCTAGTCAATACTTTTATGCTTTAAAGCTCATCTTTGATCACCAAAATGACATATTTAAAGGTGCAGTCTGTAAGAATGACAGCTAGTGGTCGAAATAGGTACTGCAGTTCAAATTCAAAATATGGGAGATCATTGTTTCCCCGCCTCCTCAGACTCGATGCTCACGCGGGTCGCCAGTTTGAGGACAAGCGTGATTTATAGAGATTTTTTTGATTGATACTGAGACTTTTTATGTTGGTTAGAATCTGCAATCTCTGACTCAGTTTGTTTGCTTGTTTCCAAGGCTACAATACGCTGTGTTTCCCGCCAACTGGCATCCCAGGGTGTCGAAATACTATTGGCTGAACTGGCAGTGGGCGGAGTCACACAGACCAAAACAAAAACAAGACATTCCAATGTAACACACATTTCAAAGTAAAAGTGTTTTTCAGTATGTGAACTCAGCATGTTTCCTCAATATCTGCAAACATATTATGATATTTTTATGCTTTAGTAGAGTAAAAAAGTTAAATTCAGCACTTTTAAACGTATTTTCCTTTAAAAAAACGTCATTCCTTAAAATATCTTGAATGTAACTCGACACCCTTGCCTCATTTAGTATGCGTGGTTCTATGAATATACAAATGAGCCCCGCCTCCACTCACTCACTCAGCTCAGAGATCCACTGGTTGACGATCACACGTTGATCTGATTGGTTACAAGGTAGTTTGTGACGTCAGAAACACCAGCGATTTCAAAGCGTGTGTTTGAGACTGTCTTTGGTTCACTGCAGTTTTAAGGAGGAAATACTCAGCAATGGTGTCGACTTATGAATTTATGCACATGGTTTGTCTTAAAGCACATTAAAAACACCACATACACACATAAACAACATTAAAAGCTGGATTTTCAACACAGGGGGACTTTA
>NC_140212.1:1172812-1182812 GCF_951802725.1 Rutilus rutilus
TCAACAACACTAAACTACACTCAACAACACTGAGCTACACTCCACAACACTGAACTAGACTCAACTAGACTCAACTAGACCCAACTACACTCAACTACACTCCACAACACTCAACTACACTGAACTACACTCCACAACACTCAACTAGACTCAACTAGACTCAACACTGAACTACACTCCACAACACTGAACTAGACTCAACTAGACTCAACTAGACTCAACTAGACTCAACTAGACTCAACTACACTCAACTACACTCAACTACACTCAACTACACTCCACAACACTCAACTACACTGAACTACACTCCACAACACTGAACTAGACTCAACTAGACTCAACTAGACTCAACTAGACTCAACTAGACTCAACTAGACTCAACTAGACTCAACTACACCCAACTACACCCAACTACACTCAACTACACTCCACTACACTGAACTACACTGAACTACACTCCACTACACTCCACTACACTCAACTACACTCAACTACAGTCAACTACAGTCAACTACAGTCAACTACAGTCAACTACAGTCAACTACAGTCAACTACACTCAACTACACTCAACTACACTGAACTACATTCCACAACACTGAACTAGACTCAACTACAGTCAACTACACTCAACTACACTCAACAACACTGAACTACACTCCACAACACTGAACTAGACTCAACTACAGTCAACTACAGTCAACTACAGGCAACTACAGTCAACTACAGTCAACTACAGTCAACTACACTCAACAACACTCAACTACACTCAACAACACTCAACAACACTCAACTACAGTCAACTACAGTCAACAACACTCAACTACAGTCAACTACAGTCAACTACAGTCAACAACACTCAACTACACTCAACAACACTCAACTACAGTCAACAACACTCAACTACACTCAACTACACTCAACAACACTCAACTACACTCAACTACAGTCAACAACACTCAACAACACTCAACTACACTCAACTACACTCAACAACACTCAACAACACTCAACTACAGTCAACAACACTCAGTCAACAACACTCAACTACAGTCAACTACACTCAGTCAACAACACTCAACTACACTCAACTAGTCAACAACAGTCAACTACAGTCAACAACACTCAACTACACTCAACTACACTCAACAACACTCAACTACACTCAACTACACTCAACTACACTCAACAACACTCAACAACACTCAACTACAGTCAACTACAGTCAACAACACTCAACTACAGTCAACTACAGTCAACTACAGTCAACTACAGTCAACAACACTCAACTACACTCAACTACACTCAACTACACTCAACTACAGTCAACTACAGTCAACTACAGTCAACAACACTCAACAACACTCAACTACAGTCAACTACAGTCAACTACAACTGATGCCTGCAGACACTTACTGGAATATAATCCAGGTTATATAAAATGACTTAACAGGGTCTGTGGCATCTTAAAGGTTTAAAAGCAGAAATGTTTTGTTGTTGTTAAAGCACTTGCATGAATTATTTAGTAAAAAGGTTTGTTATTTTTATCCATCAAGTTGTCTTTTCTAGGTGGATGAACATTTTATTAACATAATTCATGTGGGTGGAATTTGTAGAATTACGCTTCATTTAAACGTCTCATTCATGTCCCATAGTATCATACAAAAGTTCACACACACATATATATATATATATATATATATATACACACACACACACACACATACACACCGTTATACAAAAACGTTTATTTATATATACATATATATATATATATATATATATATATATATATATACAGTATACACACACACACACACACACACACACACACACACACACACAGTTATACAAAATGTTTTATTTATATATATATACATCATTTTACATCACTAATACTTTAAAACTCTCTATAAAGCAAAACAAGAACTCTGGCATTTCTTCCTTGCAGAGAAAGAGCAGACAATGACACAAGTGAACGAACGCTATATTTAGCCTTATAACACATCACCGGTTTCCACATCCAACATCCACAGCATCTCTAAGACTTATGTTTGTCTTATGCTGTGATGTTTGGCCGTCGGATCGCAATGTCTTCTCAAACATTTTCAGTTTTTAAAGCCCTATTTTGGAAGGGGAATTTTAGAGGCTGTTCTTCACAAACAGCCGTTATTCAGATGAAATATGAAGCCCTGCGGCTCGTGTGTGTGTGTGTGTGTGTGAGATGTTGTTATCATAACCTCCCTGCACTGACCTCTGACCTCTATAAGAGACTAAAAATAAGCTGTTTTAGAAGCTATGGTGTGTGAAGAACTGCGTTTTACACTTTCCTTCAAAACCAGACTGAGATGCATCTCAGAACTGTCTTACACGCTTAGAAATGAAGGTTCTTTATTGGCATTTAATTTGTGCATCCATTAGAACTTGCACAAACGTTTTTTCTTTATAGCAGAAAAGGGTTCTTTAGATTATTAAAGATGGCCTATTATGATATTATGCTACTAGAACAGGTTTTCCTGCTTGAATGTTGATTATTTTCCTAATATTCTCCATTGTTGCGGCTCCTCTCTTCCCAGTCTGTCAGTAACGCTCTGTTAACTTCCTGTCTCTATGAAGCCCCTCCTTCTGAAAGCACACTGTGCTCTGATTGGTCGGCTGGATCAGTGTGTTGTGATTGGTTGAGCGCTTCGAGTGTGTTTGGGAAATGTCCCGCCCCTTTCCATAACCACCAGTTTAACACACTACTAACTAACTCAACCAGGCCCCGCCCCTTTATTCTGCGTATTAATTATTATAATGAGGAATATTGTGACGTGTTCGTTCGCGGAAGAAACTCAAGACTACAGTAGAGGCGTTTCAGGAGTTCAGAAACACTGATATAGAGAAAGGAGAGGAAGGCTTCAGCTTTGCTAAAAATAACCTGCACTTGATTAATGTTGGTCAGTGTGTCCGTAACGCGCCCTCATCTGTAAAGCGTCAAAGTGTTTTGTTTAACGCTCAAGCAACATGAAGGAAAATAACCTGAAATTGCATGTGTCCCGCATGTGTCCCTCCATCTGCCCTAACTTATGACAGAGAGAAGAACTCACTGGAGACGGAGAGAGAGACTCACGTCTGTCCATCCTCTGTGTCTCCCGTGTGTTTCACAGCTGGAATCAGGAATGTTTCCGACAGCTCGTTTTCATCTCAAACACTGACACACAGATGCTGTCAAAGCCGCTGCGCAAATCTGACATTTACACGGAGGAAAACGCTGGAAAAATCTGTTCTGAGTGATATATATTATTATATTTATATTTGTTATATATGTAAATAATGCACAAATAAAATGTAAAAATATTGTCCTTGAGATAAAAAACCCTTAATGGTCCTAAAAATAGACTTAATTTTCCTGAAAATATAAATATTATAATATAATAAAAAAATGAATTGATTTTGTAGTTAAACCTGACCTGGACATGTTTAAAAGCAATCTAATAAAAAAACAAATATATATGAAAATACAATAAATGCACAATAAAAAAATGGTACAACATGCAGATGCATTATGGTAATTAGAAATTAGGGGGGAAATGAGCTTAATTGTCACAAAAATAGTCACAAAAAAGTCTTAAAATAGGCTTAATTTTCTTGAAATTGTGATATAAAAGCTATAAATATTTTTTTCCTATTGATTTTGAAGTTAAATGTGACCTGGACCTGTTTTCATGTGGTTGTGCCAGTGTTTTCACATGCACGTATGAAAATGGATGTGGTGCGGCGAGATTCCCAGCAGACAAGCCGAACTTAAATAAACTGAGCTGGTGCTTCTGCTGACGGGCGAGAGACACAGATGATGATGAGAGAGAGAGAGAGACGGGGTCTGAAGGGTCAGACAGCAGCTTTATGGCCCATGCCTGACGCTTCACCAGACCAAACTATCCAAAACTATTCAAAACGGGTTGGAGAAGTCAGGAATGTTCCACAGATGGAGATCAGAGTCCCGGGTGTCAAACTCCTGTTCAGTCTGAGCCTTCACGCATTTACATTACATGCTTCAATTCACCCAAATCTGATTTTTATTCTTCTCCCATGTGACCGATGAAAGTGCAAGCAGGAAAAAAGCACCTGGATGCTGATATTCTCTGATCAGTCTCAGGCCTCATTTATATGTGATAAATCTGATATTAATCGGATATGTGCGTTAGCGTCTGTCATGTAAGCGGACAGATGGGATTTAAAAAAATTATTATTATTGAGAAATAAACAAATGTACACAAAATAGGCATTGAAAAAACAATATTAACAATTAAAAATGTTCAAATCAGACGTAGTTGCAAATGACAAGTAATCAGCATTCAGATATTCCCTTGTCAATGCGATTCATACGTCATTTAAAAAAGCGACATGGCGAATGACATCATCTCCAGCCGTGATCACATGACACGATGTTTGGCTGACCGGTAGAGATGCTGCGGAAAGCAAAAGATCAGTGTTATTTATGCAGGCTAATATTATGCACATTTAAAATATGATATTAATATTAACCATAATTCAAAAGGTAATATTAATATTAACTTGATATTAATATTCACTCTCCAGAAGAGCTGATAGATTTCACTGTAGTTTGCGAAGTTCGTGGAATTAAATCTGTATTTGATATTTAAAGATTTCTTTTAATGACATAACTGCACATTTGCTGATGATATAAATCAGAGGGAGAAATTAACTTGAAATATGTTGTTTTTGAATGGCACACACACTTGAGTATATGTGAACTGTGTGTGTGTGTGTGTGTGTGTGTGTGTGTGTGTGTGTGTGTGTGTGTGTGTGTGTGTGTGTGTGTGTTTTTCTGTACCTACTATATTTTGGGGACAAATCTGTGCCCAGAAGTGACCAATCCTCCCTTTAGGGACGTCCTCATTTGTAAATCTGGTATAAATTTAAAGTAATGTAAGTTGTTTTGTTTTTATGTAAAAATGTAGAAAGTTTAGTGTGATGGGTAGATTTACACACACACACACACACACACACACACACACACACACACACACACACACACACACACACACACACACACACACACACACACACACACACACACACAGAGGTGGCTGAAATAAGCAGATATTACACAGTCACACACATGCGCGCACACACACACACACAAACACACACACACACACACACACACACACACACACACACACACACACACACACACAGAGGTGGCTGAAATAAGCAGATATTACACAGTCACACACATGCGCGCACACACACACACACACACACACAGAGGTGGCTGAAATAAGCAGATATTACACACACACACACACACAGTCACACACACACACACACACACACACACACACACACACACAGTCACACACATACACACACACACAGTCACACACATGCGCGCACACACACACACACACACACACACAGAGGTGGCTGAAATAAGCAGATATTACACACACACACACACACACACACACACACACACACACACACACAGTCACACACACACACACACACACACACACACACACAGAGGTGGCTGAAATAAGCAGATATTACACAGTCACACACATGCGCGCGCACACACACACACACACACACACACACAGAGGTGGCTGAAATAAGCAGATATTACACACACACACACAGTCACACACACACACACACACACACACACACACACACACACACACACACACACACACACACAGTCACACACACACACACACACACACACACACACAGTCACACATATACACACACACACAGTCACACACATGCGCGCACACACACACACACACACACACACAGAGGTGGCTGAAATAAGCAGATATTACACACACACACACACACACACACACACACACACACACACACACACACACACAGTCACACACACACACACACACACACACACACACACACACAGAGGTGGCTGAAATAAGCAGATATTACACACACACACACACACACACACACACACACACACACACACACACACACACACACACACACAGTCACACACACACACACACACACACACACACACACACACAGAGGTGGCTGAAATAAGCAGATATTTCTTCTCCCCTGATGTCTGTTTTTTCCTCTCTCTCTCCTTCGCTCGTGATGTCTTTTCCAGCGCCGGCTTTGATCCGGTCGTTTGTGCGTTTCACGGTTTTTCTCCTCACACTTTCCCTCAGTCGGTGTCCAGCGCCGATCGGCTCCTGAGGGCTTCAGAGACACACACACACACACATCGCAGTAAACATTCATTCTCTGAGTGAAATCCTAATGCCTGCATGTCATAGAAACATTTAACGAACTCCCAGTCAGAATCCCGGCAAATCCAGGAGAGTTCACTGTAAAAGATGAGTGTGATTTTAACAGTAAAAGACTGTAAAAATGCTACGGTGTAAAACTGTACGAAAGTTCCCGAACTTTATACGGATAATAATATAAAGTAATTTTACAGTAAAATACAGTAAACTAGTTTTTGATCGTGAAAAAAAACAAGTCATTGTATAATTTACAGTGAAAAAACGTAATTCCCATAATTACGTTTTTTACTGTACATTTAAGATAAGTCAGTAAAACGTAAAATGTTGCTACCTTATTTTATAACGGTAAGTTTATAGAGTTGCAATTGTGATATAAAGTTGCAATTGTGTGATATAAAGTCGCAATTGTGTGATATAAAGTCGCAATTGTGTGATATAGAGTTGCAATTGTGTGATATAAAGTCGCAATTGTGTGATATAAAGTCGCAATTGTGTGATATAGAGTTGCAATTGCATGATATAAAGTCGCAATTGTGTGATATAGAGTTGCAACTGCGTGATATAAAGTCGCAATTGTGTGATATAAAGTTGCAATTGTGTGATATAAAGTCGCAATTGTGTGATATAAAGTTGCAATTGTGTGATATAAAGTTGCAACTGCGTGATATAAAGTCGCAATTGTGTGATATAAAGTCGCAACTGCGTGATATAAAGTCGCAATTGTGTGATATAAAGTCGCAATTGTGTGAAATAGAGTTGCAATTGTGTGATATAAAGTTGCAATTGTGTGATATAAAGTCGCAACTGCGTGATATAAAGTCGCAATTGTGTGAAATAGAGTTGCAATTGTGTGATATAAAGTCACAATTGTGTGATATAGAGTTGCAATTGTGTGAAATAGAGTTGCAATTGTGTGATATAAAGTTGCAATTGTGTGAAATAGAGTTGCAATTGTGTGATATAAAGTCACAATTGTGTGATATAGAGTTGCAATTGTGTGAAATAGAGTTGCAATTGTGTGATATAAAGTCGCAATTGTGTGATATAAAGTCGCAATTGTGTGAAATAGAGTTGCAATTGTGTGATATAAAGTCACAATTGTGTGATATAGAGTTGCAATTGTGTGAAATAGAGTTGCAATTGTGTGATATAAAGTTGCAATTGTGTGAAATAGAGTTGCAATTGTGATATAAAGTCACAATTGTGTGATATAGAGTTGCAATTGTGTGAAATAGAGTTGCAATTGTGTGATATAAAGTTGCAATTGTGTGAAATAGAGTTGCAATTGTGTGATATAAAGTCGCAATTGTGTGAAATAGAGTGGCAATTGTGTGATATAAAGTTGCAATTGTGTGAAATAGAGTCGCAATTGTGTGAAATAGAGTTGCAATTGTGTGATATAAAGTCGCAACTGCGTGATATAGAGTCAAAATTGTGTGATATAGAGTCCGAATTTTTTACCGTAAATTTAACGGATTTTTTTTTTTTCTACAGTGCACATGCATGTCTATTGTAACCGTGTTCCCAAAGAACTGAAAGGCTCTAGTCAATGTATTGAATTTCACAACTTTATGATTATGGCATCACAAGCACGGGATCATTAGCATAAACTATATCTGTATTTATTTAAATCAGTGAGAATTGAGAAATGAAACACCATTCATGCTCACAGTCCGAGATCTGCAACAGTTTATCCTCAAGGAAAATATACGACATTTAACGATTAATATACACTCAAAAACATATTTAGGATTGTATTTGAGATGCATTTGTATTGCACATAAAAATCAGTGTGGATTACAGTTTTAACATTAACTGAGTAATAAACTCAATGCGATGCATTTTTGTCAGCCATGCATGAATGAAGCAATTCAGATTTGTTTTCATGTAACGACAAACGTTTTGAGAACAAATAACCCTAACCCAACGTTCTAGTAATGTTACTGGAAGAACTTGTGTGCGTGTGATTGTGTGTGTGTGAAATATCTGCTTATTTCAACCACCTCTGTGTGTGTGACTGTGTGTGTGCGTGCGTGTGTGTTTGCGTGTGTGTGTGTGTGTGTGTGTGTGTGTGTGTGTGTGAAATATCTGCTTATTTTAACCACGTCTGTGTGTGTGTGCGTGCGTGCGTGCGTGTGTGTGTGTATGTGTATGTGTGTGAAATATCTGCTTATTTCAACCACCTCTCTCTCTGTGTTTGTGTGTGTGTGTGTGTGTGTGTGTGTGTGTGTGTGTGTGTGTGTGTGTGTGAAATATCTGCTTATTTCAACCACCTCTGTGTGTGTGTGTGTGTGTGTGTGTGTGTGTGTGTGTGTGAACGTTTCATAACTTTTGAACGTTTGTTCATAACTTTGCCAGAACGTTCATTAACACAAACTATATCCGTATTTATTTAAATCAATGAGAACTCAAACCCCATTCATGCTCACAGTCTGAGATCTGCAACAGTTTATTCCCAAGGCAAATATACTACATTTGATTAATATAGTTCAAATGTATGCTTGTACACTCAAAACGATATTTAGGATTGTATTTGAAATGCATTTGTATTGCATATAAAAAAATCAGTGTGGATTACAGTTTTAACATTAACAGACTAATGATGCATATTTTTCAGCCATGCATAAATGGAGCAATTCAGATTTTGTTTTCATGAACAACGTTCTATTAGCGTTACGGAAGAACGTTTGTTCATGACGCTGTGAGAGCGTTCTGAGCGTCCGCTATAATGATGTGTAAAGCAGACGTCCTGAATCTGATGTACGCTGAATAACAAGTGTTCGCACAGCGTTCCAGAAGGGCTGACCAGAGGAAGTCTGCGATGCAAGCCAGGATCCATTTTTAGCCGCAGTGTCTTAAAGTAGGTCAGTTTTTACATTTGTCAGCGCTCTGTCATCTAATGCGGCCCAGAGTTTGTAGGATCACACATAGTTTGGGTTTGGGATCAGATTCACAGGATTTAGAGGATCTTATTTTAATTCTACAAGAGCGTGTGTGTTTTCACCTGATGTCATTGAACATGTTTCTTTTTTTGCATTTACACAGCTTTTACCAGCAGATGTCTTTGAGTGCACAGAAACTGTGAAACAGTGAATCATTTTCGTTGATTCATTTGATTCAAAGCTTCATGCATTTACCATTGCATGAATAATGATATACAAGTTAATGATGTATGTATGATGTCATTGATAGGCGACAGTTCGTGTCCTGGTTAAAACGGCTTATTTCTCTGGATTTAAACATTCTTAGAAACATTTGGGATAATGTAAGCACACAAATCAATTATATATATATATATATATATAGGCTATTTTGATCCAAAAATTGTACATAGTCTGTCTTTTAATGTTTTAAATGTAAAATATATTCAATATAGACAAATGAAGTGTTGGGGAAAAGTAAAATGATCCGTTAGACATGGAAAGTAAATCCACCAGTAGATGGAAGCAAACTACTGTCTTAATGAGTGAGTCATTGAATCATTCGTGCAGCCGATTAGTTAAAAATAGGTGAATCATTCAGGACAAACCAAGTGACTAGCTGCGTCCCAAATCATATACTTCCCTACTAT
The DNA here is from genome assembly GCF_951802725.1 of Rutilus rutilus. Classification (NCBI taxonomy): domain Eukaryota; kingdom Metazoa; phylum Chordata; class Actinopteri; order Cypriniformes; family Leuciscidae; genus Rutilus; species Rutilus rutilus. The sequence goes on from NC_140212.1 coordinate 1,182,663, forward strand.
ATAGTATGTGAAAAACATTAAAATGTAGGACCTAATCAGACAGTACGCGATTTCTTTACAAATGGATCATTGAATCATTGACTCACCCGATTCACTCAAAAACACTGAATCATTTAGGAATGAAACGCCACTTGTTTGGAGAGGCAACGG
>NC_140212.1:1187812-1285312 GCF_951802725.1 Rutilus rutilus
AACAGAACAGTAGAATAGAATAGAACAGAACAGTAGAATAGAACAGAACAGTAGAATAGAATAGAACAGAACAGTAGAATAGAACAGAACAGTAGAATAGAATAGAACAGAACAGTAGAATAGAATAGAACAGAACAGTAGAATAGAACAGAACAGTAGAATAGAACAGAACAGTAGAATAGAACAGAACAGTAGAATAGAATAGAACAGAACAGTAGAATAGAACAGAACAGTAGAATAGAATAGAACAGAACAGTAGAATAGAACAGAACAGAACAGTAGAATAGAATAGAACAGAACAGAACAGAACAGTAGAATAGAATAGAACAGAACAGAACAGTAGAATAGAATAGAATAGAACAGAACAGAACAGAACAGTAGAATAGAACAGAACAGTAGAATAGAATAGAATAGAACAGAACAGTAGAATAGAACAGAACAGAACAGTAGAATAGAATAGAACAGAACAGAACAGTAGAATAGAATAGAACAGAACAGTAGAATAGAACAGAACAGAACAGTAGAATAGAACAGAACAGTAGAATAGAACAGAACAGAACAGTAGAATAGAATAGAACAGAACAGAACAGTAGAATAGAATAGAACAGAACAGAACAGTAGAATAGAATAGAACAGAACAGAACAGAACAGAACAGTAGAATAGAATAGAACAGAACAGAACAGTAGAATAGAATAGAATAGAACAGAACAGAACAGAACAGTAGAATAGAACAGAACAGTAGAATAGAACAGAACAGAACAGTAGAATAGAATAGAACAGAACAGAACAGTAGAATAGAATAGAACAGAACAGAACAGTAGAATAGAATAGAATAGAACAGAACAGAACAGAACAGTAGAATAGAATAGAACAGAACAGTAGAATAGAATAGAATAGAACAGAACATAACAGAACAGTAGAATAGAATAGAATAGAACAGAACAGAACAGAACAGTAGAATAGAATAGAATAGAATAGAACAGAACATAACAGAACAGTAGAATAGAATAGAATAGAACAGAACAGAACAGAAACTTAATCTAAATGAAAATTTGAAATATTGCCTTGGCAATAAACTTGAAGCACTAACATTATTACAGTTTTTTTCGATTGCTAAACGACAGTGAGCACAACTGGAGCTACATGTGCAAAACTCTAACTACAGTCTGCACAGCAGCAGTCACCTGAGCTAAAACAGTTCACATCACCTGCAAAACTCATTCAAGCAACACAACTCTTAACACATGGCTCAAACCGGCTCAGTGCAGCCAAACACTGGCACAACCGTCACTGAGATAACACACACTGGCACTCAGAACACACTGAGAGTAAACACACGAGCATCAAACACCAATACAGAAAATACAAACTTTTCATCTTTACAGTTTGAACAATTTCAGTGACTTCATACAAAGTATTATTTTCTTCATAGAAAAGAGTGACATTCTTTCACATGATTTATTTAAATTTTTAGAACATAACAATTCTTTAAGGTAAATGAAAATTAGTTTGCTTCAATAGTCTGTAGTAATTTACAGAATTACAGTAATGAGAAAAAAAAGGTAGAAACTAAAAGTACATACTGTAATTCGAACAAATAATTGAGGGGTTAATCCTGCCTCTCTCTAGCATCAGGCCACAGGCTTTCATCAACATCAGTTCCCATCAAAACCTTGTTCCATTTCCAAAATTAGTCTTTCTGAGCTCTACCTATATATCTATATATATATATGTGTGTGTGTGTGTGTGTGTGTGTGTGTGTGTGTGTGTGTGTGTGTGTGTGTTCACTAACAAGTCTAAAACAAGACACCTGCTTAGCCTTTCAGCTGAAATTGCAATCAGCAGTGTGTGAAAGGCACAAGGCTGAAATCTCTTCTGTTTTGAATGTGTGGTTCACAGGTTTGACAGCAGTGTGTTTGAACAAAGTGCTGTAAATCCACAGTGTTGTGCAGGTTAAAAAAAAAACGGCTTAGATCCCTTTGACTTGAGTAGTTATCGTCCGATTTCAAAATTGCCTTTTATTTCTAAGATACTAGAAAAAATTGTGAATGCACAGCTTAATGACTTTTTAACGAGAAATAACATTTCCGATAGATTCCAGTCAGGTTTTAGAGCTGGCCATAGTACAGAATCTGCTCTTTTGAGGGTCTCTAATGATATCCTGCGAGGTGTTGACTCTGGAAACCGTGTTGTTTTGCTCTTGTTAGATCTTACAGCGGCATTCGATACAGTTGATCATAACATTCTCATTGATCGCCTTAGGGATCAGGTTGGTATTCAGGGCTTAGCCCTGAAATGGTTCTCTTCCTATTTGAAGAATAGGACTTTTTCAGTCAATTTAGGGGATTATTTTTCTTCCGTTGCACCTCTTGTGTGTGGGGTTCCACAGGGCTCTATACTGGGACCAATTTTATTTTCCCTTTATATGCTCCCTTTAGGCTTGATTTTTGAGAAATTTGGGATTCAGTATCATCTGTATGCGGATGATTCTCAAATTTATTTACCACTTAAACATGGGCATAAATTTGCCATTCAGTCTCTTCAGGCATGTCTTGCCGAAGTTAAGTGTTGGCTTGCGAATAACTTTCTCCAATTAAATGAGGATAAGACAGAGATGATTTTATTTGGAAATAAGGGGTGTGTGGATGATGACTGCCTGGGGTTGTTTCCTGGGAAAAAAATGTCTAGCGTGAGGAACCTTGGTGTCATTTTTGACTCGGAGCTTAAATTTGACCGGCAAATCAATGCTGTCGTTAAGAATAGTTTCTTCCATCTTAGATCAATATCTAAATTGAAATCTATCCTTTCTTTTGACGATATGGAGAAGGTTGTTCATGCCTTTGTGTCATCCCGTTTGGATTATTGCAATGTGTTGTATTTGGGTGTGAGTCAGGCTTCTCTCTCCCGTTTGCAACTCGTTCAGAACTCAGCTGCTAGACTTTTAACCGGTACTAAGAAGAGAGAGCACATTACTCCAGTGTTAATTAAACTACATTGGTTACCTATACGCTACAGAATTCAATACAAAGCGTTGTTGTATGTTTTTAAGTCTCTGCATGGTATGCTGCCTGAGTATGTTACTGATTTAATCAGCCGCTGTCAATCTAGTAGATCTCTGCGCTCAAATGATCAATTGCTTCTCATGGTTCCGCGATCCCGTTTAAAATGTAAAGGTGATCGGGCATTTTCTGTTGCAGCTCCTAGGCTCTGGAATGACCTTCCTCTGTCTGTAAAAACGTGTCCTTCATTGGGTGTTTTTCAGAGTGCGCTCAAAACTTATTTGTTTTCTTTAGCATTTGATAATGATTTGTAAGTGTGTCATTTGTTTGTATTGTTTTTATGTTTTTGTTTTTATTTTCTCTTTTTATACCTTCTGTACAGCACTTTGGTTCCACTTGTGGTGTTGAAAGTGCTTTATAAATAAAGTTGAGTTGAGTTGAGTTGAGAGGTTGTGTTTAAAGTCATGGGATAAGTGTGTAGAGTTTTGGAAACTGTGTTCAAGCAATGAAAAACGAACTAGAGTTTGGTCCACATGAGCTGCTGCTGTGCAGACTGTAGTTAGAGTTTTGCACATGTGACTCCAGTTGTGCCCACTGTCGTTTAGCAATCGAAAAAAACTGTAACTAGAAACTAAAACCTTACTTTAAAAAATCTATTAAAAAATCTAAATAGAAATGTTTTTTAAACTTAAAAACTAATCAAATGACAAAAGCACATAATGAAATTACTAAAAATTAAACTAAAATTAATATTAAAATTGAAAAAATAAAAGCAAACCAAAATATGTATAACACAATAATAAAAAAACAAAAATGTAAATAACACCGTTATATAAATTTATTTCATGCATTCTGGAAATATATGTTCTTGTAATATATGTGCATGAAAAATATTTTCATGCATACTTTAATGCATATATTTCATTTGACATATGCATATGTGTTTATTTATAGCACAAATATCAAATTTTATACAAGTAAAAGGATGTTTCAGAAGCCTCAGCAGGCAGTGATGAAGCTTTAGTGTATTAACGAGGTGATTAATGAACACATTAAGTGTGTGTGTTGCTCTTTTCAAACAGCAGGCCCTGATGGAGAAGGACAGGACATCAGCACATGACACACACACACACACACACACACACAGCCCTTTACTCTGACATTTAATACCTGATAATGTACTTAAATAAAACACTCATCCAGCCTGTCAGGTCTGATCTCGTCACAAATTAAAACATGCTGACCAAATGTTAACCAAGACCACTAATTGTAAGTGATTGCTGTAAATTCACACCCTAATAATAAGCCGAGGGCTCAACTTTCGTATAAACTCGTATCTGATTTTGTTCTGCACGCAAGGCGAGGTGGAGTTGGATTTGGACGGCTTGGTAATTGAAAAGAGCACCAGATGTATGTAGAGCTCATTCATTTCACTTGGACACTCTGTGATTTGAGAAAACAATTTGAAGCCTTTGGTTAACCACCGTAAGCACACAGAACATGTTTAATGTACTTAGGGGGGAAACATGGTTTCCCTCTGAAAAATGAATTTGTGCAGCCGGCCCCCGACTGTGTTGCGACACACAGGTCTTTTCCTCAGGAAATGTGACAGTGTGTGTGTGTGTGTGTAGGAGAGAACGGAGAGAAGTTGTTTTTCTTCTGATTATTCTTACATTTTTCACACAGCACTGAAGACAATGGTGTCATTATTGGGCATAACACATAAATCAAATTGTTTTATGGAAGTTACTAGTAAAACAACATATTTGTCTTTAAAGTTACACCACAATGAAGGTTCATCAACTTCCCAGAGTCACTTTTGCACATGACCTCTCTCTTTATACTTAAACTTAATTTGCTGGCATACAGTGTCTTTTGGTCAGAAATGGCAACTTGGTGGGCTAAAGTCTTAGAAAAAAAGAACAATTCTGTGAAAAAAAAAGTCAGAATTGTGTGGGATAAAAATTTAATTTTGAGGGGAAAAGTCAGAACTATGAGATATAAACTCACAATTCTGAGAACAAATTAATTACGAGATAAAAATGTGAAATTTTGAGAAAAAAGTCAGAATTGTGAGATATAAATATGAAATTGAGAAAAAAGACAATTGCGAGATGAAAAGTAAAAAAAAAAAAAAAAAATGAAATTTTGAGAGAAAAAAGTCAGAATTGTGAGATATAAACATGAAATTTTGAGAGAAAAAAAGTCTGAATTGTGAGATATAAACATGACACTTTTTGAAAAAAGTCTCAATTGTACGATATACATTTTTTTTTAGGAAAAAGTCAGAATTGCGAGATATAAATATGAAATTGATAAAAAGTAAATTGCGAGATAAAAAAAAAAAAAAGTCAGAATTGTGAGATATAAACATGAAATTTTGAGAAAAAAGTCAATTGCGAGATGAAAATTAAAAAAATAAAAATGAAATTTTGAGAGAAAAAAAGTCAGAATTATGAGATATAAACACGAAATTTTGAGTAAAAAATATAGCTAGACATATGATTCAGGGCGGGCCGACGATGCAACATAATTAATTACTTTTACTAAGAGTTGCACCTCAGACGTAGGTTGTTAAAAAAAAAAAAAAGCGCTGGTTCTGCGTATCATTTGTAAGGAGCAGCTGGTATACAGTGGAGGTGTGGGGGTGTCCTGGTTTCAAAGCGGTCCGGTGCGAGCGAGAGTTTCCTGTAAGCTCGGGAAGTGAGGAGATGTGTGTGCTGCTTTGTTCCAGAGACCACAAAACTCCCCCGAGGCGGACGAGCACGTCAACAGGGTAAAAGAAGAAACCCTAAAAGGTGTTTATTCTTCGGCTCTGAGATCGGGGCACCTGAGGGATTGGCATGGCTGGGGGAAACCAAAGAGGAACCCAAAACGAGTGCCAAATTATTAGCTGAAGGTGATTTATCTGGCCAAGCACTCACATCTGGGAATCATCCGAGTTCTCTTGTTAGTGTTGATCATCTCCTCATCATCGCTGTCAGGTCTCAGATGGGCCAAACTATCAGTGCCGAGAGGAACAAGACCAACTCTAGTGTAATTCCTCATTTGCTTCATGCGATGATTTCATGCACATCAGCGCAGCTGGAAAACATGATATCAGTGATACCTACAGCAACACAGACACAGGGAACAGGGAACGTTTAACTGGTACTTGTTTCGGAATGTTCAGAGAACTTTCAAATGTAACATTCACACAATGTTTGCAAAACGGAATGTTCCCTTTGAAAGTTCTCTGAACATTCCGAAACAAGTACCAGTTAAACGTTCCCTGTTCCCTGTGTCTGTGTTGCTTTTACATTTGAAAGAACATTCCGTTTTGCAAACATTGTGTGAACGTTACATTTGAAAGAACATTCCGTTTTGCAAACATTGTGTGAACGTTACATTTGAAAGTCCTCTAAATGTTCAAACTGTTTTAAAAACGTCTTTGTTAAGCGCATGTTAAAACATTTTGAAGATTTAGAGAACACTCAAATATATATAAAGTTTCCATAAGTTAATGGAAAAGGTTTTGTTAGCTGTGGAAGCACTTACCATGACAAAAAAAAAAAAAACAGACGTCCATTTCCAAACTCAGATGATTAATTTAGAAACTGAAAGGACATATCAACAATGGAAACCAATTCTGTCTAATTCTGACATTTAATGTTTTCAGCTTGTTTGACTTGTTATGACAGTCATTCAAACGGCAGAATATCAGACCATGATGTCTGCAGATTAAACACCAGAGAAAGAGAGACTCTATTATATTACCCAGTGATATATTAAAAGTTGGATATACTATATCCTACTGTAACTGCGCACTCTTTCGTCAGATGCTTCAGATAGGCTATTGACTTTTTCTCAAATTCAAGTTTATATCTCGCAATTCTGACTTTTTTTTCTAAAAAAATGTTTATATCGTATACAATTCTGACTTTTTTTCTCAAAATTTCAAGTTTCTATCTCATAATTGACTTTTTTCTAAAAATTTCACATTTTTATTCCACAATTATGACTTTTTTCTCAGAATTGCGAGTTTATATCTCACAATTCTGACTTTTTTTTCTAAAAAATTGTTTATATCGTATACAATTCTGACTTTTTTTCTAAAAATTTCAAGTTTCTATCTCATAATTGACTTTTTTCTCAAAATTTCACATTTTTATTCCACAATTATGACTTTTTTCTCAGAATTGCGAGTTTATGTCTCACAATTCTGACTTTTCCCCTCAAAATTAAATTTGTATCCCTCATTAGCCTATAACTTTTCCCTCAGAACTGTGAGTTTATATCCTATAATTCTATAATTCTATATCCTATTTTTTTTTCTCAGAATTGCTCTTTTTTTTTTTTTTTTGCTAATGGGATCACTTTATGGATATAGTTTAAATTTTTTATTTGAGTTTTATCTGAACAATTTATCAGTAGAAAATATTTAATTAACCCAATCAAGTACCCTTGGGTTCTATTTAGAACCACATTAAACCTTTTTTAATAAGAGTGCAAAAATATAAACTATTATTGCCCAACTCTTTATATAAAGTTGGATATATTATATCCAACTTTAACCGCACATTTCTAAATCTTGAGAAGGAAAATGACTTGTTTCAGAAAACAAGGCTTTTATACAAGTGCTGAAAAAAGCAATACCTGGGAGCAATTTGGTGAAGGACTGGTAACAAATTTAACTGGTAATTCTGACTAATTTCCAGTCATTTGATAACCAGCAATTTAACACTCTCACTTTAATGGGACCCGCAGCGTGATTCTATGAGGTTTCTAACAATGATGTCATTGTTTCCCGGACAAGTGCTGTGATATATAAGATTATGATACTGTCAATACAGTGTTGATGATACCACAGACATCATAACTTAATAAGTTGACCTTGAACTTAAACTGATCTGGTCTACATCTGTGCTTGAGATCTGTAGAGTTTTGTTCTCCTTAAATGAAGTGGCAAGCCGACTGAATGTCTAGTATTGCTGGAGAAACATTGAGTGAATGTGCATTTACTAACAGACTCTAGAAATAGTGTTTCAGCGCAATTTTTATTTTCTCTGCAAATGACAAGAAAACAGAATTGCTATATTTTCTTAATTGTGTCTGTCAACTTGACTATTATGAATAGAAACAAAGACAATGGTTTGCTAGATAATTTTTAGAGTTTCAATATCATGATGGACTGTTGGAATAACATTTGAATTATTTTGTATCTGAATTTACAATAAGTTACACATAATTACAATCGGCATGAAAGGGAAGTTGCGCTAGTGTTTTAATCCCTATTGTTCCGTATATCCGAGTGAAACGGCTTCTCAAACAAGAACAAATGTGGGGCGGGGCTTGATTTCTTCCGGGGAATTGTTTGTGGTTTGCTATTGGTGGATCTCATGTGAGTGACAGGTTGCCCCGCCCTCACGCCAGTAAACACATCATCTGAGAAGAGATGTTGACGGACCAATAAATAATTTATAATACTGAAATATTCCATAAAAAAAGAAGAATTGAATGACTTTAATGTAATTTTAATTGTGTATGCCACTTCTCAATTAATACATCAACAGTATTTTTTTTTTTTCAAACTTGGCCCCTGACGTGTTATGGCACATTCCATGTTAATTTTTGACTCATTTTAGGTGTTTTTGGAAGCATAGAATTGGCATTCCGAAGTGGCATTGGAAGTGGAGCCACCGAGCCAGCAATCCTAGAACACTGACATCATCCAAATAAAAAAACACTGCTTGCACACTCCACCCAAGAGCCCAGTCATACATCGTTCTAGTGGAGTTCAGTTCATCTTCTCCCCTCCTGAATCACTGAGTCCATCAAAGAGGGAAAAACCTCCTCTCAAAGTGAGCATTCATGGCAAACTCTCCTCTGGTGCATTACGTCTTTTTTCCAAAAGTTTTCCTTTACAGTCGAGGTTACACATCATTACTTCTACCAAGTTCTCTCTCTCTCTCTCTCTCTCTCTCTCTCTCTCTCTCTCTCTCTCTCTCTCTCTCTCTCCCTCTCTCTCTCTTTGGAATCGGATAAAACCAATATTACTCAATAAAAGAAAAAGCACAAAAAAAGAAAGCACACTTCGTAATAAATTATATGCATTTTTATAATACACAAAATAAGTATTTTATTCATTGTAAGCACTTGATAAAAAATAAATAAATTGCGTGGCACAGAAAAACATCGATGAAGCTAGGAGTTTTATTTTGAAGTAAATCCTCAGATGAGATACAGTGGTGGTACTGCGCATGCGCGTTCAACAGTTGAGGAATGAGCGCGGGCGGGATCACGCCTCTCACAATGTTTCGCGTTTTAAAGGTAGGTAATGAGGGGAAAATGTTCAGATAACATCTCCATTTCAAACCCAAACGATAGTAAATAAGTTCAAACAGTAAACTGTCGAAAAAACATCATTGGGTTGGGTGTTAAACTTCTTCATTTCAAGTAAGTGTGACACGAATGAAAAAACGTTTGATGCACCTGCTGATTTTTTGCTTCCATATATTTTAATTTTCTCAGTAAAGACTTACATTACGAAGATAAAATGTTTATAATATCAGGTTAAACCTAAATGAATTTGTATATTCTTGAGTACTAGTTCATATTTGGCGCGGCAATCGCGCGGGCTTCTTTTGCGCTGTAGTCACGTGATAAGCCTAGTACGGGGCGGGGCTTCGCGTTTCGCCCCGCCAACAACTCGCTCATTGGTTAGTTAGTTGCGTGACGTCGTCGTCTCGGTAAACAACAAATGCGGTTAAGTACATCTTTTAAGCTTACGATTCATGTATGTATGAAGAATACAATACATTTTGTACAGTAGGTCTAAACAGTTAACAAAAGTGTGATTTTATTATTAATATTCTTGAAAAGATGTAGTTATACAGTGTAGACAGCATTTGCAATCATTCTTATATCCAATCCAATAGAGGGTTTTCACCTACGTCACGATTTGGTCAGTTACCCGGATGCGCGGCCATATTGGAGGTACTCGGATGTAAACAACGGCATGGATTGCACTGTTTATGTACTATTGAACACATTGTTACACTAATTTCTGATGTCTAAACCACGGGAACAACACATGGAAGCTGCGAAATCATATAGAGAAGGACTTGGTAAGCAGGAAAGAGCTCAAAATTTTGACAAACTTAAGGTAATATGTGGTAAAGATCTGAACGAGCTAGCTTCTCTAGTCCTTACTTCTTTTTCGTATCCCGACATTGGCTACGTTCAGATTGTCAGTCCAAAAAAAAGCACATGAAATCCGTTTCAAGCTACATCCATATGTGGTTTAATATCCTATTCAAATCACATACTGTATCAGGAAATCCACCAGTCTGAACGCTCTTTCGCATGGTTTATGTGACTTTCTCACGCCACGTAAAATATAAACATCAGACGTTGTTATAGGGAACATGCTGAAAGTCGCTGCCGAAACAAGGTTGTGTTGATGCAAAGTGCCGGACGAGCAGAAAATTATTATTTTTGAAAAGTATTTTGAAACCGGCGCGGATGAAAAAGAGTTGTGCATACAGTAACCTACTACCAGCCTCCTACAGTTCTGCAGCTCGAGACGCAGTAGTCCAGCGCGGCGGCTATACATTTCCATATTGTAAAATTTAAATAAGAAAACATTTATATTGCAAATGCAAACCTCTCCATCAACGCAACATCATTGCCGTGTTGTCAAAGAGCTGCGTGGACACACAAATCGGACCTGAACAGTCGCAATACAGTGTGGACATCATTTTAGATCATATTCCAATCGGATACAAAGATAATCGGATTGACAGTGTGTATGTACCCATAGTTAACTATTTTACGTCAAAATTTTAGCCATAGTTAACGCTTCATTTACACATGTGGCTGATGCTGTGCCTCTCTCAACCACAAACGCCATCTTTCATCAGTTTTTTGCACTCTTCTCTTTAACTTTCGGCAGTCTATAGAACTAGAAATGTTTTTTCTCGGTGCGACTGATGAGTACAGACCAAAACTTGACCATTTTTCAGAAGCAATAATCAGCCAAATTTGCGAGTCCGTTCAGTTCAATGGCACTGTTTACATTCAGTACCTCCAAAATGGCCGACTTCCGGATTGATGACGCGTCGTGAAAACCCTCTATATGCAGCCTAATGTATGTGTAATCTCTATATATGTAGTCTATATGAAAAATTATGTTTAGGCATATTAATATTTTTTTGTATTGTGATTTAAAATAAGCATTAGCTAAATTTAGTACACAAATTTACTATGGTAATTTAAGTACTTTAAAAACTTTTCACTCAACAGTTATATTATGTTTACCTCAGTCATGAGATTGAGTTTTTTTGTTAGCTATACAATAAGTTATTGTGAATAGGGGCAGAGAAAATGTGTTTAATTGAAAATAAGGTTGCAATTAAAAAAAATGAATTAAATATTTTTATTTGATTTAGGGGTGAAATATGGCATTTTTCTTGTGAAATTTACTGTGTATACTGTATAAATTTCATTTAGCTATTTCTTGTTACACAATGATATTAAGTTGGATTAATTGATTGCAGTGGGATTAATTGATAGAACTGCAGACTTTATTTATGTGCAGCACTGAAATTAAGAGTATTAAGACTATTGTAGAAATGTTTAGAAATAATCATGAAGGATTTGATTGATTTCTCGCTCTCATTTAGTTTCTTTTGACTTTCAGGAATTCTTATCCATTTACCCGACATCCTGAGCGAGCCTGTAACACCTGAGGTAACACACGTTAGAGGTATGCTTCACATTAAATATCATAATCATAACACCTCACTGCCAAAATTATCAAAATATATCATCTGAATATAAGCGAACGACAGATCACAGATAAAACCCTGCATCACCAGCCTACTACACTAGACAAAAATGATATGCTCAGTAAGTTATAACAACGTTGTTTTAACTCATCAAAATAAGTTAAGCAATTTTAAGCAATTTTTTTTAAAGTCATACAAGCTTCAGTTAATTTAAGTCAGTTTAATGTAATTTAAGTTACAATGACTTAAACATCCAGGTTTATTGAACTTAAAAATTTAAGGCAGCAACTTTTTTTTTTTTTTTTTACAGTGTATTTGAAGAGGAATGAGAAAATCCATAAGGACAGTGAGCGAAATCCTCACTCAGCACGATCTCAGCTGAAATATGCTCCCAATTCTACTGAACAATAAACATTCATGATCCTCTCAGGTGGAAAATGACCATCAGCCATCAGTGAGAGCAGGTCTACACACACAAACACACAGGGGTGACAGCATTACGTCGTTCCTACTCGAGAGGGACCACACAAGCAGAGCGTCGACTTCAATGCTGGAGTCTTTCATCTGGATGAGGAATGAAGGATGAAGGGGTTGATGGAGGACAAACGCGTTCTCGTTCAGACTGATGTGAGACCACGGGGTCTGTGTGTGACAAGACTCAGTGAAGTAAAGGTAAAGATAGCCTGGGAGGTAAATGTAAAGATATTATTTTAATATATATATTTTTTTATAATGTGGAAGCTCAGTCAGTTTGTAAAAAACAAACAAAAGGCGTTCCATTACCAAAAGCATCATAAGCCTAAGCAGATCGCCAGGTGAAAAAGATGTACTATTAAATGTATAAAAAATGTACTTGAGTATGTTTTTAGTACAATACAAATACACTATAATGCATTTTTAATACATTTAACAGTACGTTTTTTTCACCTTGGTTTGCGATCAACTTAAGCCCTATTCAGACGGGACTAGTTTAACATGGAGAGGAGGAGTAAAGTAATAATTACCAGAGCTTCTCAGTGATTTTAGTCCCGTCCGAATGTGCATCTCAGTGATCATGACGGACAATGTCAGAAAAGATTACGGCGACTTTTACCTTCAGTAAAAAGGTCCGGAAAAATTACCTCAGCTAATACTAATACCGTGCGAATAGACCTGCTATAAATATGTACGTAAATATTTAGTCATTTCGTGTTTAAAAGTAGTTTTCCGCGGTTCGTCAAGCATGGAGACGCTTGAAGAAGCATTCAGTTGCGTTCTAGTCGCTGGGACGAGTTTGTGGCAAAACTCAAGTGTTTTCGACAGCACTTGTTTGAGGCACGAAACATCTTTTAGCGTAAGGTAAGTGTCTATTACCAACACAATCCGATCTGAAGTTAATTAATACATCGTTCGACCGGACATAACTGTTTTATATATATAAATAAAATATAGGTTATATGTGTTTGCGCACGTGATATCAGGTGCCATAACAGGTATCATAACAACGTAATACACACATGACGACAGGATGTGCAAATCAAGTTACTCTCCCACTTCTGCTAGTTTTACTGAGATATCTTATCCCGTGCGAATTGGCCATTAATATTACAGACGTCCTGTGGTAAATTAACATTACTCCGTCTACCCTTGTAAAGTTAATCCCGTCCGAATAGGGCTTTAGGCACACTGTGCTTTTGGGAGTCAAGATTTTCTCCTGTATTACAAAGTAAACAAAAGTATTAGACTAGAAACCTACCGTACACTGGGTGTCATCAACCGAGAATCTGACGACATCGATGATCCTAATTAGTCTGATTAGTCTAATTGAGTTTATTTATTAAATGTAAAAGGTGATTCATACATCTAATGCCTGTATAAAGGTAAAAATGCCAATTTAAGGCGGCACTAATTAATTAATTTATCGTCCCTTAATGAAAATGTTCAAAGGGGTTCGGCTCACAATAAACATTGGGAATCTCTGAAGTTGATAATCAAGACTTTCGACTTCCGTATTAAACGACTTAGAGCAATTGTGTCTCCTCCTTAATAATAATAATAATAACTTTATTTATATAGCACTTTTAAAGCTTCTTAGCACAAAGTGCTTCACAAAAGGCAAAAAAGACAAGAGCAGCATTACAAAAAATAAAACCAAGAACATAATACATATATACACACACACACACACACACACATATATATATATATATACAGTGTTTCCCCTAGGTTTACAGGTTTGGGGGGGGGGGGGGGGGTTGGTTTGGGGAAAATTGACACAGACGCTATCTATCTATCTCTATCTATCTATCTATCTCTATCTATCTATCTATCTGTCACATAAATTGGTTGTCTGGGAGGGTAATGGTTTGTAAAAGTTAAAAAATGTTAACATAAGATATCTCTTTAAAAAAATAAATAAACATATTTAAATCTTTTTAAAATTGACTTTTGCAAATAACCTTTGTTAAATTTATAGAAGTATTTGTTAATATTAATGGACCAGAGCTTAAATAGTTTTATTTTTTAACTAACAACTAAAAAAAAGATTTATAAATACTAACCAATAAATATATAAATTTTAAATGGGCTTTTTTTATGAGAAGTTTTTATTTCTATGATGCATTTATTGGAGAGAATAATCCTGTCAGACGCACCACTGCTGTGAACGCGCGTTCACGTAAACACAATTTAAACAATGTATTATTCAATACATTACTTCTATATAATTATATATTAAGTTGCTCAAGCAAGTGGTAAAATATTTAACCATGTACTTATATTAAAATCTTTTGTATTTAAATTTTAATACAATAAATCTTGCATGTCACAAAGAACTTGTTTTTCCACCTCCACGAATAAGACGAGTGTTGTTCATTATGTCGCCTTGTTGAGGTAAATTGTAGTTTTCCTTGCTTTAACTTAGTCTTAAAGTGAAAAAAGTAGTAATTAATTAAATAAATTTATGGTGAGATTACTACATTTTATTTAATTAATCGCACTTATGGTGAAATTACTACATTTTCAGGTCAATCGGTGTTCATTTTGACCACGAAACATGCGCTGTCACTTTAATTCAGCGTTTGCAGCACAGCAGAAATAGACTCGGTGCAGAAACGATCTCTGCACTGCTGTATACGCACCGCAACTGGAACAGATCGATCATCGACGGACTGCATCCTCGTGCAGTGTGAAAGCTCTGTTAACATGGGTACGGAAAAAAAATACTCACTGCAAACGAAATATATGTGAAACGGGCGTTAGACTTGGAGCAGGAGAGCTACTCCGGCTGCTACTCGCAGTAGAGCGAGTGTTGCCATCTTCAGTTCAGCGACACATTTCCAGCCGCGCGCTCTCTGTCCGCTAGTGCTCAACTGTATGTGACGCAAGTGTTTGTTTGTGTGTGAGTGTGCGCACTCATTGGGATAATTGTAAACACAGACAGAAAAGACATGCCATCGTGGAAATAAGATAAATAACATATTACTTAAGGGCCATTTAGTTTTTTTTTTTTATAAAATAACAAATTGTAATCTGTCGCTATAAAGAAAATCAAATCAAATTTACTTGACCTCCAAGGGGGGCGGGGGGAGCCGTTAGGAGGGCGGGGCGCCCCCCTTATATAATGGTAGGGGAAACACTGATATATATATATATATATATAAACAATAATAAAAAATAAAACAAAAACACAAGAATCTAAATACTACACAAAGTAGTAAAAGCACATTTATACAAATACGTTCCATAGTAGTGGGAAGTTCGGATCATTTTACTGACTCGGATCTATGAATCTCGTTCATCAAAATGAACAAATCTTTTTTGCGAGTCAATTCATTCATTTCAGCAGAATATAATTAAAATGTTACATGTTAATAGCCAAATTCCCCAAACACATCAAATGTTGATCACAACATTCATTGTTCACACATTGCAATGCAAGGACAAGGCCAAATAATGAGAAACAGAAACAATTAATTCATTTTTTATCTGGGTCTTCAGGCTTGGCAGTCGGTACCGGATACAGAATTGATTCGTTCACCTCAAAATGAACGAATCGAATCGTTCACGACCGACCCATCACTTCTCCTAAAGAACTTGTGATTTGCTAAGAATGGCGTCTCGGTTGCCAGAGCATTTTGACAAAGGCTTCTGTTCACACATGACCTTTAAATGGAAATATGCCGTTATATTTTCCATTTGATTCATTTTACTTGATCTTGCCAAAGAATGAGCCACTTTACAAAAATTAGTACATGTGTTCAAACCGAAAATCCAAAGATTGCACACACACAAAAAAAAAGTCCAAATGTGATCCTCTACATCCCAAGATCACTGGAACTGAAAATCTCTCCAAACATGTGATGAAAAGAGAGATAAAGAGGGAAATCACACAAATGTGGCCAAAGAACATTGGCAAGAGAGTCTCTTTTCTTTTGCTTTATTGCATTAAAGAGCACATTTGAAGTAAATTCGGCCTTTAAAAACGACAAAATAAAGCGTAACCCAATACGGTCGTTTAACTACAGAGAAAAGGGTGGGCGAATGTACAAGCCAGCCTTTTATGCAGGGAAATAACGCTTGGCGCATGTTTGTCTTGCCGTGGCATTAATCCTGTCGCCTTTTTCATCCCTAATCCTTACAACAACACAGCCTTCGGGAACTAATAAATGGAAGGATTCAATTTCCTCCATCCATGCCAAACTCCACACTTCACCTTCAGATCACGAGGGTCAGAAAATGAAAAGGGGCTCGACCGGGTTGTTTATATTCAGGGCGTTTTCCTCTTTATTGATATTACATATCAGCTGGTGCTCAGCACAATCGGCCTGGGTGGGTAAGTATTACAGATAAACCCAAGGTAAGTCATGTGACACGGATCATATCAAAGGCCTGGTTTACCCTTCACACACGCACAGAGATTCAGGGATTGAAAGGCCTCAGGGAGCGAAAACACAGATGCCATCGTCCTCGAGCACATTTTCTGTTTGTACAGTTTTTTACACACATGCTTCAAAGCGTCCAAAGTAGAATCAACAACAGTGGCCCGTGAGAACGGCCAGCTGAGGAGAGGACCTGATTGAAAGCAGTGCCACTTCATGACCTCATGCATTCGCTGAGATGCGTTCGCTGATAATAGACGAGAGGCAGTGTGTGTGTGTGTGTGTGTGTGTGTGTGTGTGGTTTGAGTTAAGTCAAACACAAAAAAGCGCTTGTTTTCAGTGACTGGAATAGTGTAGCTCATACAGGCATAATTGCATGTCAAAATGAAAACATTTCTACAGATTTAGATCTAGATAAATCATAGAGCATTATGGATTTGTTCATTTTTGTCATGTAAACATGGATAGCGATTAGAAATCTACATCAAATGTCTCCACTTGAGACTAGTTCATTTTCTGCTGAAGGAATCAATAATACATTACTTTAGTTTCTTTTTCACGGTTTTACCATTGTTATTTTTATAGTCATCTGACCCCATTGGCAGATATTTTTTCTTGTTCTAAGCATTATAAACCCACTTAATGTGTCATTTATATATCTTAATTTATTAATTTGTTATCTATATCTTAAAGTGCCCCATTTTGCTATTTTAAAAGTTCCTAATGTTGTTTTGGGGTCTCCTACAACAGGTTTACATGCATCCAAGGTTCAAAAACATTTCTAACAATATACATTGGACATCACCTCATTTCTCAAACTTTCTGCAATCTTACTCTGCTCTGATTGGTCAGACGGCCCAGTCTTTTACCACATCGGAAAAGAAACAAAAAATAAATAAATAATTTTTTTACTTTTCCATTAATCCTCCCTTGTCTGGCTTATGCTACTCTGAGCAATGCCCAAACTTTGTATTTTTGAGCACTTCTTACGTTGTTTTTGCCTTTAGCCCTCATTTGTAAATCGCTTTGGACAAAGGCGTCTGCTAAATGACTAAATGTAAATGTAAACACCTATTACCATATCTGAATTCAGTGCTTGAGTACACAGTGATAGAAACAATGGCGTTGGATTTTCCGTGTCAATTCCAGCGCGAGTCCTCATCCTTTTGTAGTGGATTTGCAGCTCTTTAAACAGTGTCTTCTCGACATGAAAAACGCAAACCAAACTCTTCCAGTCTCAGATAAACTACAGTGTTTTAGGGCGGGGCAAAGAGACGCTGTTTGGCATTATGCAAATTTGTTACATAATTACATAGGTTTGTAACAGGAAGTGAGATGACTCTATTCAGCAGTCCAGAATCAATTATTTCTTTTAGAGGCAATAACTTTGTGTCATGCACTTTGATATTTTAAAGTCCCCCTGTGGTTGAAAATCCAACTTTTAATGTTGTTTATATGTCTATGTGGTGTTTTTAATATGCTTTAAGACAAACCATGTGTAAATTCATAAGTCGACACCATTGCTGAGTATTTCCTCCTTAAAACTGCAGTGAACCAAAGACAGTCTCAAACACACGCTTTGAAATCGCTGGTGTTTCTGACGTCACAAACTACCTTGTAACCAATCAGATCAACGTGTGATCATCAACCAGTGGATCTCTGAGCTGAGTGAGTGAGTGGAGGCGGGGCTCATTTGCATATTCATAGAACCGCGAATACTAAATGAGGCAAGGGTGTCGAGTTACACTCAAGATATTTTAAGGCATAAAGCATTAAAAAAAACATTTAAAGAAAAAACATTTAAACGACATTTTGGTGATCAAAGAAGAGTTTTAACGGATGAAATTATTGACTACAGGTGGACTTTAAAACTTTTTAGACCTTTTACCTTCACAAACCGCTGTATTACACTCTGCATGAAAGGTTATGTTCTAAAAAGCATTATGCTTCTGAAGTGAATGTATCATGATTTAGGCATGTTTAGATATTTGTATGGAAAATCACTTTTTGCAGTGTAAAAGAGCATTAAGGCCGGACCTGCACAGTGAATGCAGCGCAATCGCCAACATAAATGGACAACTTTAAAGGAGATTTTCTCAATGTTTCAATTTTTTTGCACCCTCAGATTCCAGATTTTCAATATTGTCCTATCCTAACAAATCATACATCAATGGAAAGATAATTTATTCAGCTTTCAGATGATGTATAAATCTCAATTTAAAAAAATTGACCCATGTGACTGGTTTTGTGGTCCAGGGTCGCATATGTAAATTTTACTCCTCCCAACAATGCTAAAAAAATAAACGTGTGAGAGTATGTTATAGCCAGATATGACCACGCTACTACAGCGTCGCCATAACCGAGCGTCTATTCATCAAGCCAACGCGCAAACTATCGCAAATCAAAGTGCAAGTCGCAGACGCTTAACACACATTCATCTTCATTAAAAGTAAAGAAACGAAATGATCTTACAAGTGCTGTTGCCTCTCTCTTCCTATTGCAGTATTTGATTTTGAAATTAGCTGATGATCAATAAAATGCTGCTTTTAGCGGTTGCTTTCGGTGACGTGAACTCCATTAAATCTGCATATAACGCGGGAACTGAAGATCAGATTTGTGAAAACACATTTATGTGACGTTGGAAATCGTTTTAAGGAATCAGATAGCTATCCGATCAGTGAAAACGCATGAAGTGACCAGGTGTAAACAGGCTCATAAATAACACAAGGCCTCAGGTGCCTTTCGGGGCATCGCACAAACGCTCTCCAACCCTGGCACTTGACCTTTGTATTTATGAAAAGAAATACAACATCAACAGGGACACGCAGAGAATTACATGACTATCCCACTGTCCTGCCACAGGCATTTACCATGTGTCTGCACGTGATTTCACCAAGTACCACATGTTCCTGGATCAATATCTTCAACTTTCCAATCAACCAATCAGATTTGAGGGACAAGTTTACAGTTTATGTCAAGTTTAGGCTTAGAACCAGGGTGAGGTGCTTCAACATCAGTGTTATTCACCTCTCATTTCCATCTGATTTTAGGGAAAAGTTATGGGTAGAGTTAGGTTTAGGGGTAGGGATTGGGTAAGGACTAAATTTTGGGACAGGAATGTTATTCCAGGATCAACAAAATATGTTGATCCAGGAACATGTCAAAATCACGGTGACCGTCTGCACACATGACAGAAAGTACTTTAAAGCTGGAGTGGCAAAGCCATGAGGAAGAAACCACTCCTGTACCATGTTGGACATGGAGATTGTCTACAATAAACAAAGGAGGAGATGTCCTAAACACAAGAGAAGCAAGATTACGCACCATTGTGTTTCAGGATGTACGAGAAGCAACACCAGGTGTTCATCTTTTCAACTGTGGCTTTACGAACACATACAAGACAAAAAGCAACGTGCAAAATACTCCATTCTCTTCTTTTTTCCATGAAGATTTTTACCTCTTGCCACTCACTTAGCCATCATACGCTCCACCGTGCCCGAAGCTCTCATCAGTTTATTTGCAAAAAGACATACCAGGAACTACAACTTCAAACAATGGCCTGAAGTTATAAACCTCATTCCTTTCTCTGGCCCACCTGGATGTAGACACCTAGCCATGAAACCGAGGAAAAATTCCTTCTGAGGGAATGGACGCACATGCCATTTCGAGGACTCACCAAACAAAGACTGTCTGGGAGAAGCACATTTTTGGAAAGGTACAGAAAGAGGGAGAAAAAAATGTCTTGAGTTTATAGAGAAGGCTGTGGTGCCTTTACCAGTTTTCGCTCTTCTGAAACGGCTGCAAAACTTCCTAAGATCTCTGGTACTGGTGTGGAAGACATGCTGAACACAGATAGTGTCACCAGATTTAACACCGTTAATACACATTATACGTGCTTGGATTGCGAAACATTAGGAAGGTGAAAGGTCTGTATAATGTCGCATCTAAAGTTACTAGTTAAATCAGACATTTAAAGTGGGAATGAATTGGAAATTTGCCCGATCTTATTGTGAACAATTCAACCGTGCATTTCTTTATTTGAAAAAACATTTTTTTTAGTGATGGGCAACGATTAGTTGCATCCAAAATAAAAGTTTGTGTGTGTACGGTGTATGATTATTTTGTATATATAATTGCACACGCATGCATGTATATATTTAAGAAATATTTGCATGTACATACTGTATTTATATTTACATATAATTTAGATTATATATAAATATAAATATCTTATATATAAATAACAGATTGTTCTTAAATATATACATGCATGTGTGTGTATTTATATCTACAAAATAATCATACACAGCACACACACAAACATTATTTTAGATGCGATTAATCGTTGCCCAGCACTATTTTTTTTTTTTACTTTTTACCTCATGATGTTAAATCATAGGGCTTGTTTACACCTGGTCACCTGGTTTTCTCTGATCGGATAGCTATAAAATGTCCTCCGAAACACTTTCGAGACGGATTTAAATCCGATCACTCAAACCACTTTTGACTTGAGAAGCATTCCAGACAAAACTTGGAAACCTCCTTCTTTTTCGATAACCTATCACTCAGATTATTGTGCATCACGACACAAAAGATCAGACTGTTCGTCACGATACGGAAGAAAAGATGTCATTAGTTCCATTTCATTGTGACTTTAAATAGTTTCTCATATTTTGTGGACTTTTGTTTGTTTTTTGTGCAACTAGCAGAACCATGTATTATTTTGCTTATTCAAAACAAAGAATCAAGCTGACTTTGCACTATGCACTTTTCATTCCCTCCACCTTTCATTACAATACGATTATAGATACAGAGCTCCCATTGGGATCCATATATATATATATATATATATATATATATGAGACTTCATGTCTGTAGAGATGTTTGATGGTCTGATGGTGCATTTAATTCAAGTTTCCTCTGTTATTAGAGACTACCTTGTTGGCTTGCAATCGGTTTCCTTGTCTGTTAATATTTTCTTATACGGTATCAGTACTATTCAGTTAAAAAATTGATATTTGAAAAATACAGTTTTATGACCTTCACCATCTGTTTTTCATATTGAGCGACCAAATGAAACCCTCCTGTCAGTGTCTTTGAAAGAATTCTTCTGTTCTCTTTCAGCATCTAGAGCAGCTTACATAACACACAAGTTGGAAAAAAGAAGCTAGCGAGTTGTTGAAAGGTAAAGATTCCTTGGGCCAAAGAGTTAAAGCTATTCAGGAACTTCAATGAGAACAGAAAGGAAACGAACGCAAAACCCTCGGCGTATCTCGTGAAGGCGTTGCGCAATCATACCTCTCAGGTTAAAGGTTTGTGTAAGTTTCCTGAAAACGCACCCTTTAAAGTGTGCCGCGAAGCTCGTTAACCTCCTCAAACGACCCACACACAGACAGACTTACCCAGTGCTATTTTTAAACATTACCTCAAACGAGAACGGAGGTCAGCTGCCCCTATTTCCCCAATCGTGCCCATGTGTGTTCCAGAAAAGTCTTGAGTTGATCACTTTAACAGACAAGCCATTCAGCTTAAGTTTTCTATTTAAAGAAAGACCCCTAGATACACGCACCGGGACTCCCCTCGTTCGTTTGTTTACTTCTAACCTCCTGAGAGGCCAAATATAAGAGTGTGCATTCTTGAAGGGCCCCTAAATTGGATGGAAAGTATCTTGTAAAGAACTGGAACATTTGCCTCCTTTCAAAGCTTGTGTCTTTTGAACCTGTGTGTGCAGGATTTGGTTTTCTTTGGGCTCTTTTCACAACCATTCTATATAGAATTGTATATTTTACTTAATGTAGGCTAGATAGATATTCTCATTTGCTAAAGGTTTGGATAATAAAACTGTTTGATTAGACGGTTGTTGCTTTAAAGTCCCCCTATGGTGAAAATCAAGCTATTTTAAGGCATGAAGATGTTTTTTCAAGGAAAAAATGTTTAAATATGTAATTTGGGGGATCAAAAATGAGTTTTAAGGGATAAAATTTACTATAAGTGCACATAAAACTCTTGATCGTCTGAGCACATTTATGCACATAAAACAACTTTCAACACAATCAAATATTGCATCTCTCAGTCAACTTCATCCAGTTTGGATAAAGTGTGGTACTTGTGTGGTTTGTCCCATTTAATATAAATGTGGTCACTTCAGACAACCATAGGACTCACATTAAACTAGACATGGGCCATTTATCAACCACCTGTAAAACTCTGCTCAAGTAATCACCTGCGGTTCCTCGTAGATCTCACTGGGATATGTAAGAGCCCAACAGAAGAAAAAACCTGGAACAAAATCCATAGTCCAACAAAAAACTATTTGGCCGCGCAACAAGCCCATTTCCTCTCTCTACAATTACTGAATTTCTATTAATATTCCAGGTGTTTTGTTTTCTAGGTTCATTATAAAGGTGAATTGCGGTCCCATGCAGGACTTGAGTGACGGCGTGTGAGCATAACACCGTCTACACTGGACACGTTGTGATGTGATAAAACTAGGTCTACACTGGTCAGGGTAAGTGTTATGGAACAGAGACTCAAGACAAAAGGATACGAGTGAGAAACAGGTTTATTGAAACAAGTAGTGGTGAGTACCAGTGGGTGCGATAATGGTGAATGTCTTTGAATAATGAGGGTGAGATATACTGACAGTTTATGGTTCTTTTGCAGATGATGGAGGTCGTGGATGCTGTGGTGAGAGATCGCTGGAGTACACACAATGGAACGGAGAGAGGTAAGTAGCTGGATGATGACAGGAACCAGGAAGACGAAGGACACTTTGGATACACAAGACAGGAGACGATCACACTTAACATCAATCCCTGACAGTACCCCCTGCTCCACGACCTGCTCCTGAGGGCCGTGGACCCCAACGTCACGGTGGCCGGCCTCTTCCTCGGGGTGCTGGACGATCAGGGTGAGTCTCATTGAATCTGGTAAGGAGGGTCGGATCTAGGAAATCTTCCCTAGGTGTCTATGGATTTTCCTGTGGTCCGTAGCCCTCCCAGTCCACCAGGTACTCCAGACGGCCACCACAGCGCCAGGAGTCCAAGATCTCACAGACGGTGTAGACTGTTCCATCCTCCAGTATTGACGGAAGGGGGGGGGGGGGGGGGGGGGTTCCTCTGTTGGGCCAGGCTCTGTGGAGGGAACAGAAACAGGTGAGTGATAGGGCTTGAGGAGTGACACTTGAAAGGTAGAGTGAATACTCTGTAATGTGAGGGTAACTGCAGCTGGTAGGTGACTGGGTTGATCTGTCGGGTGATGGTGAAAGGGGCCAACGAATCTGGGACTCAGCTTCTTGCAGGGCAGGCGCAGCTTGATGTCCCATGTGGAAAGCCAGACCTTCTGTCCTGGCTGGAAGGTAGGTGTTCCGCTCTCCGAGTGTCTGGCTGGGTCTTTTGTCTGCACACTGCCCCTTGGTGATGATGTGCGTCGTCCCAGACCCTCTAACTCTCTTGGAACCGATAGTCGACGGAGGGGACGTCGGAGGGTTCCCTGGACCACGGGAACAGTGGAGGCTGGTAGCTGAGCACGCACTGGAAGGGAGTGAGTCCAGTGGCAGGCTGACGGAGGGAGTTCTGGTGGCCGTGGCTGAAGGTTCTCAGAAAGCGCCCAATCTCCTGGATCTTCCTCTCCATTTGCCCGTTCGTCTGAGGATGGTATCCAGATGAGAGACTGACCGTCACACCTAGGAATCTGAAGAAAGCCCTCCAAACCTGGGAGATGAACTGCGGGCCTCGATCTGACACGATGACCCATAGTGACGGAAAACGTAGTTGAAGAGCAGCTCAGCAGTGCTTATGGCAGTAGGTAGACCTTTCAAAGGAAAGACTGCAGGAATCGGTCAACAATGTCTAGGATACATGTATTACCTTCGGAGGGAGGTAGGTCGGTGGTGAAGTTTACTCCTAGGTGTGACCAGGGGCGTTGGGGAACGGGTAACGGAAAGCTTGCCCGATGGAAGATGGCATATGGGCTCTTGGAGATGGCGCAGTCTGGGCATCCCTGGACAAACCTTCTCACATCCCTGGCCATGTTAGGCCACCAGAAGCGACCTTGTAGCAGTGAGAGGGTGCGGTTGGCCCTGGATGGCCAGTGCCCATGGAAGTGTGCAGAGTGCGTGAGATTATTGCGTTGTGACCGGGGAACGTAGGTACGGCCGGGTGGACACCCCGGCAGAGAGGGCTCGGAGACACTGGAGGAGGAAAGCTGCTGATGGATGGACCTCTGGATGGGACTAAGGATGATCTTTTGAGGCAAGATGGGCTCCGGGTCTTCGGCAGCTGGTGTCCAGGACAGAGAGTTGGGCTTTTTCTGAAGGAGGTTGGTCAACAGAGAGGTGATGGAACTGTAGTTATGGATGAACCGGCGATAGAAATTAGAAAATCCACGGAAACGTTGGAGTTCTTTGATGGTGGTAGGTGTGGGCCAGTTCCGGACCGCATTCACCTTCCCCTCGTCCATCTGGATGCCGTGTTCACTGATGTTTTAACCGAGAAACTGGGCGGTTGGTTGATGGAAGGAGCATTTCTCGGCCTTGAGGAAGAGGTGATGTTCTCTGAGGCGTTGGAGGACCTCCACGAAGTTGTTCCAGGGCTGCTGGGATGAGAGGAAGTGGGCACCGGAACTTTAAGGTGATGTTGTTGAGTGCTCTATAGTCTATGCAGGGCCGCAAGCCTTCGTCCCTCTTTGCCACGAAGAAAAAACTCAAAGCAGCAAAACTTGAGGACATCCCACAACCTCCTGGAAAGGATCCGGGATACTCATTCTCACGCTGTGTTGGTCTGGTCTTCTCTTATGGAACACAGACTCAAGACAAAAGGATACGAGTGAGAAACAGGTTTATTGAAACAAGTAGTGGTGAGTACCAGTGGGTGCGATAATGGTGAATGTCTTTGAATAATGAGGGTGAGATATACTGAGATTTATGGTTCTTTTGCAGATGATGGAGGTCGTGGATGCTGTGGTGAGAGATCGCTGGAGTACACACAATGGAACGGAGAGAGGCAAGTAGCTGGATGATGACAGGAACCAGGAAGACGAAGGAGACTTTGGATACACAAGACGGGAAACGATCACACTTAACATCAATCGTTGAAAGGTAAAAGAGAGACAGGGGAGTGAGTCCTTACTCAGACCAGACAAAGTCGCTTTATGCTGACTGCTGATGATCGGATGATGTGCAGGTGATTAGTGACAGCGATCTCTGTGATTGTGTGGTGGAGGAGCCTGGCTGATCCCTGACAGTTAGGTTAGTACTGGATGCAAACATGAAATGTGCAGTATGGTGTAAGTCATGTAAAATAGTTTACCATTTCCTATCATTCTCTAGAGAAAAAGATCAAAACATATAACTTGAAATAGTCAGTAGCTGATGGAATAAAAAAAAAGGATGACCATTTTGAACTTGTCTTCAACTGTTATCCAAACTCAGTGTGTTTCTGTGTTAAGTGCAGTGATAAAAATGCACTGGAAGTGTTGTTACTTTACTTAGCATTCAGAATAGGCTTGTTAGGGTAGCCGGCATTACAAAGTGTTCCTGTTGTACACCGATTACATTACTTGCATTACATTGACAAATAGTACACATGATCACGAATTCAAAAGTGAAAGCGAAAAAGCAAGCGTGCATTAATAAGCCCCCCCCCCCCCCCCCCCCACTTCCACGCTGTTATCAATAATACTGATGTTGTTGCAAGTTTATATAACGGTGTGAAAATGTCCTCACCGTGACATCCCTAAATCAGACTGGAATATCATAGCGAGTAGGAGATTGTCTCTTTTGACTTGAAAACCACCTAAAACACTTTAGCAACATATGAAAAACCACTCAAAACACTCAAGCAATCACATTGAACCCAGCATGAGGCAAAAGGCAAAGATTTGCAGTCCTGGGTGGCAGTGAAAATCTGCAAGCGATTAAAAAAGGCTTCAGATTCTTTCATGATTAGATACAAGTTCTCCCCGGGTGTGTTCTGTAAAGGTAGCGCATTTATGAAGTACAGTTACTACTGTGAAAAAAATCAAAAGTCACATTTTATAAAAGGTTTTAATGAAATGGCGTTAGGTGTGTTGGGTGGCTTACTGAGCTTAAGTGTGTTGGTTTGTATATGAATGGGTTTATGATGTTGTTTTGTTAAGTGTCTTGAAAATTTCCTGTTATCGTCACCCGTCAATTTCATTGCTTTCTGGAGTGTGGAGAAAGTAGATTAAACCACACACTTGAAATATTTTTGGCACTGAGTTTATTGCGCCTGTTTAAAGGAAACCTGTCGCAATAATTCTCACAACTGTAAGTAATAAATGTTGTGTCTGTGCCAATAATGAATCACCAAGACTGAACAGAGTTGAATAGACTGGAAAGCTTTGTGACTCTTTGTATGAGGAATAAGCACAGTTTGGACTGAATGTTACAGGTATACATACTATATTCTATCATGATGTTAGTGAACTTAAATTTAACATTTAATTTAATATTCAACAATATTATTGATCTGCCTGCATTGACACCATTATATGAGAACTGAACTGAGCTGGACGATGACATCCGGTTTATTCCAGAGCGGCTATATATATATATATATATATACAGTACCAGTCAAAAGTTTGGAAACATTACTATTTTTAATGTTTTTGAAAGAAGTCTCTCATGCTCATCAAGCCTGCAGTTTAAAAAATAAATAAAAAAATTAAAAACAGAAATATTATGAAATATTATTACAATTTAAAATAATGGTTCTCTTTTTTAATATATTTTAAAATGTAATTTATTTTTGTGATGCAAAGCTGAATTTTCATCAGCAAGTACTCCAGTCTTTGGTGTCTTATGATCCCTCAGAAATCATTCTAATATGATGATTTGATACTCAGTTATTATCAATGATGGAAACAGTTGTGCTGCTTAATACTTTTTTCAGGATTCATTGAGTAAAACGTTAACAGCATTTATTCATAAAAACAGCATTTATTCAAAATAAAAACATTTCTAACAATATAAATCGTTACCATCACCTTTTGTCAATTTAACGCATCCTTGTTGAATTAAAGTACTAATTTCTTAAATAAAAAAATACTTACTGTTCCCAAACTTTTGAACGGTAGTGTATATTGTTACAAAAGATTTCTATTCTAAATAAATACAGTTCTTTTAAACTTTTTATTCATCAAATAATCATCATAAGACACCAAAGACTGGAGTACTTGCTAATGAAAATTCAGCTTTGCATCACAAAAATAAATTACATTTTAAAGTATATTAAAAAAGAGAACCATTATTTTAAATTGTAATAATATTTCATAATATTACTGTTTTTTTTTTTTTTTTTTTAACTGCAGGCTTGATGAGCATAAGAGACTTATTTCAAAAACATTAAAAATAGTAACGTTTCCAAACTTTTGACTGGTACTGTGTGTATATATATATATATATATATATATATATATATATATATATATATATATATATATATATATATATATATATATATATATATATATAATGTATATATAAATGTGATTTGACTTCTGGAGATACTTGATCGGGGTTTGACGTAGCCTATATAGCCTGGTTTAGGATGAGAACAACTCCCAGAGGCACAACAACTATGACCTTCAAAAGATATGTAGAAGATCAGAGGAAGCTCAAGCTTGTGGGGATAAAAAAAAAAAAAAGAAGAAATGTCAGAAAAGAATTCTGAACAAAACAAGTTGTCAGTAAAGGGTGACAAAAATGTTAACCTATGCTAGAAGGAAAGGAGCGTCATAGTATCTCAGTTAGGTAACATTTGACTGATGATGTGTTTCTCTGTTTCATGAACTCTTGGTTATTAAGTTTAAGAGTTTCTAAGGTTGTCATCAATATAATTTTTTAAGGTCAAGCTAGTATTGATCGTAGTATTGATGAGCTCTTTCCAGTGAACTCAGGAATGAATAGTTATCTCAAAATAGTTATGAAATCTGTTTGAAGAAACTGAGTTTCCATGTTCACGATGTATTTGGATGCTAAACTACTATTAAATTTGTAAACTAGGCTTTGTATTCCAGTCGCATTCAAATATTGACATAAAACATCATCCTTCACATGCACAAAAATGCGCTTGGCATAATACCACAGTCACACTGAATGGCACAGATTGCAGTGTAACTTTTTATGTTTGGTTGACTTTTATTTTGATAATGAACAGGTTGCGATGTCAAGTTAGCATTGCTAGAACTGAGTGTGTGCGTTAGATCATTGATTTAAGGCATCATTCGAAACTGTAAAGGGTTTACTTTTATTTGTGTGCACATTAAAAACAAAACATGGTGCTTTTATAAAACTGAATGCCACTTTCTGCCATCTCGGTTTCCTTTCTGGGAACTTTTTTTGTGGAGCGCGTCACAAAAACGAAACTAAACCCAGCATATAGGCTACTTCGTCACACATTTTTTTTTCTTTTCTTTTGCTAACCTGTTTATTATTTAAGTAAAATATATTTAGCCTATTAGTTCATTTTTATATATATGATTTTTATTCAGTTTTTCTCCGTTCATAGAAGCGCTGCATGTTCATGAATCCTCAAGTTATGTTGTTTATGCTGCTATTTTCACATGTAAATCTAAACATCACAGACACTTATCCATTCTAATTTCATTGATTCTAATAAAGCACGATATTGTCAGTTAACAGTAAATGATCAGTTAACGAGCTTCGGGTGTCAGTCAGGGGTTAAAAAATGAAATTAACATCCCTTAAGTCTTCTTAATCAGTAAAAAAAAAGTCACTACTTGAGACCCATTTAATTTGCTGTACTAACCAGGACACCCATTTAATTTATAAAAGCTACATAATAGATATTATGTAGATATTATATTCTATATTATGTCTTTGTTTGTTTATTTGTTTGGATATCTATTTTCATTTACATTGTCTATCTTTTTTCAATTGTCCCTGTTATTTATCTACACTGTTCACATTGTTTATAGTCATCCTGCTAAATCTGAAGAGCTGCTAAACATGTTTCGTTTCATTTTCAATTCACATTTATTTGTATAGCGCTCTTCACAATACACATCATTTCAAAGCAGCTTTACAGAAAATGCATGAGTCCATATTACAATTTACAGAGATCTGTTATCAGAGGAAACTGTCCAAGTTATGTATTTCAGAAATGTACATATACAAAATTAGTTAAATTACACAGTTAGTTAAACAATTATTAATTTAAACAATGTAATAAGTTTAATGCGGATACAATGAGCTCATTGAAGTAATGAATACTTGTTTGACTTGCATGATTATGACATTTAGAAAATATAGCATCTTTTAAGAAGAAGATCTATCTATCTAGATGTTCAATGGACGGACTGTGGCAACTAGTCTATTTATGGGTTTATTGTTAAACAGTTTCCATCGACAGTAAAACGTCCGATCTCAGCCATATAGGGCTCCCAAAAACCACAAGCCCAAACACACTTAGCTTCGGGCCGGGCCACAAAGGCCTGCTGTTCACCTCCCCTCTGACCAACACACACCCGGCATGTTTAGAAAACAGCAGTGCGGTCCAAAACACACAACCAGTTTCACCACTGAAATAAATCTCAATTTCCTTCAGCCTTTCTCTTCATTTTGCAGTTATGTAATGAATTAGCAACTGGGTTGACTGCTGAAACCACCCACCATCTCACTCAGAGGCCAGTTAGCAAGACTACGCCATGTGACATGATGAAGATCATGAAGATGAGTCTCCGTTGATCTTCTACAGAACTTCTCCTGCACTGGTAAAAATTATGTTGGATTTACTTAAAATATAAATGCACCATTTTTGCATCACACCTTTTTAAGTAAACCCAACTTGGAATAATTTTACTTAAAATGAACATGAAAACCTTTGTTATATACTTAAATATTTGAATATATATATATATATATATATATATATATATATATATAAATATATACAACATGATTATAATCTACTAAGTAATGTTAAGGTAACACATCTTGCAATTACTTAGTTGATTCTATCATGTTACATATATTTTTTTAAGTAAAAGAATGTTGAGTGAACTCAAATATTTAAGTACGTATAAACAAAGGTTTTCTTGTTAATTTTAAGTAAAATTATTCCAAGTTGGGTTTACTTAAAAAGTGTGATGCAAAAATGGTGCATATATATTTTAAGTAAATCAAACACATCATTTTTACCAGTGTGGTAGCAGAAAAGGAAGCTTAGTTGACCGTTATTCCCAAGACTAACGAAGCCATGTCAGATTTAATGGAGCTGTCAGGAGACGCTAAGGTGTGTTGCCAGTCATTTTTCCAAATAATTACCTTTTCTAACAGAGGCCTGATTGTGTTGGCCAGAACCCTGGTGAGAGCCAGAACATCCAGGGGGATGATCCGTGATTCACACTGGTTGTGTGGTCCACATTACAGGCTACGTTTACATGCAAACAAATAATCCGTTAGTAATCGGATTGACGGCTCAATCAGACTGAAACGCCTTCATGCAAAAACACCTTAATCGATCCGATTGAGCTCGATCTGAATGAAATTTCGATCAGGTTTAGAGGGATGGTTTATTCCTTTTA
Source organism: Rutilus rutilus (assembly GCF_951802725.1). Lineage (NCBI taxonomy): Eukaryota > Metazoa > Chordata > Actinopteri > Cypriniformes > Leuciscidae > Rutilus > Rutilus rutilus. The sequence continues at coordinate 1,219,008 of NC_140212.1, forward strand.
TAATCCGAGAGAACATGTAAACACTTGATCGGATTGAACACTGAAACTGAAAGCACCCCGCATGTGCAATGAGGTAAAAATAGTGTAATGAATAAAGTGTCATTTAAATAAGGTTCTCGTCATTCTATAATCCTCCTTTCACTCAGCGAGCGTCTGTGAAGTGGAGCAGGACAACATCCAACCAGTCCTGGTTTCAGACTCTCATCCACAGACGACTGGTTTTGGGCATTTTTACTGTGTGATCGATATAAGCATCGGCACAACGGTTCATATGCTCATTTACTCCAAATTATGACCAGAAATGGATCAATATTACGTCTGCTGTTTAAAACAAATAAAGAACCGATGTAGAAAACTTTGTATATTTATGCAGTTTGCGCATGTCAAAAAATCTATCCCGATTTGAAGCTTGTTGACATATAAACGCGCACATCAGCCCGATCACACGTTTAGCGTTCATGTAAACACATTCATCAATCGGAATTAATTCAGTCCGATTGAAACACAAGTTGTGCATGTAAACGTAGCCAGTGTCAGCCGTGTTGGAAAAATTGACATAATTTGGTTCATCAGTATCCCATTATTTAGAGTCGATTCGGAAGAGCCTCGTTGGAGCAAACAGGTCAATTAGTAGAGGAAATTAATCACTTCTGAGTAACACGACGGGTGGAGTGCAAACACTTCGGTCATGAAACCATGAGCTGTTGCACAAAACTCTGGGTCACTCATCGGACTGGGTTAAGAGACCTCTTTCAGTTCTTGAGATCTTGAGCAAACTCTTCTATTCATACAGTACTATCCATTTTAAAGAGACTTACTGTTCATCTGAGGTGTGTGTTTTTATGTTATCTGATCAAACAGGTGGTGCATAGGTTTACATACCCAGTTTGACTCCTGAATTTATAAACTTGTTGCAGAATTTTTATAAATATTAAAGTCCCCCTGTCGTCAATCATTGTATCCCTTAAAACTCATCTTTGATCACCAAAATGACATATTTAAACGTTTTTTTATTTAAAAAAATTCTTCATGCCTTAAAATATCTTTAATGTAACTCGACACCCTTGCCTCATTTAGTATGCGCGGTTCTATGAATATGCAAATGAGCCCCGCCTCCACTCACTCACTCAGCTCAGAGATCCACTGGTTGACGATCACACGTTGATCTGATTGGTTACAAGGTAGTTTGTGACGTCAGAAACACCAGCGATTTGTTTTTGAGACTGTCTTTGGTTCACTGCAGTTTTAAGGAGGAAATACTCAGCAATGGTGGCGACTTATGAATTTACACATGGTTTGTCTTATAGCGTATTAAAAACACCACATAGACACATAAACAACATTAAAAGCTTGATTTTTCACCACAGGGGGACTTTAAAGATATATATAACATTTACATATTTCCCACAAGACAAAATAATAACAATTCACAACGATCATTCTGTGTGCAAACGTTTTTTGAGCATCAATAAATGTTTGCATCTTTTGCACTTTTTCTAGTGTTTCAAAAACACTGGAACTCGTTCACTTTCGTTATATTACACATTTCCCACAAGACAAAATAAAAAGCGATTTTCACTAATCATTCTGCATGCAAAAATTTGCATCCGTCTGGTTGAGCCTTCTTAAGCCTCAATGAATGTTTGCACCTTTTCCAATGTTTTCAAACAACATTGGACCCCATTCACTTTCATTGTATGGACAAAAAATGCAGATATTTTTCCAAACATCTTTTCGTGTTGAACATAAGAAAGTCAATCAGGATTGGAATGACATGAAGGTATAAAAATTAATTTTTTTAATTATCTATTTGAAGTTTCGCACTGGTAAAACTGTGTCTCTGTGCCTAACTGTGCATATGAACAGGCCTGCGTGAGTGTAGGTATGTGTGTGGTCAGGTCTAGTGGCAGTAGTCTGGGTTATGGGTGTCCTGTCATGACTAGACAGACAGCTTGTTCAGACGTCGGGTCTCCTGTGTTTGTGCAGTCTCAAGACCGGCAGAATGAAAAAAAAATCCCAGCGTGGCAGACCCAAAATAATCAGGCTGTAAATATTTGTACAAGTTAGAGCAACATAATCACTCAGGGCTCTTACCTGCCGTGGGTCTGGGCTTTATGTTTCCTGTCTTAATCATACTGTATGGATGGCCAGTGACACACACACACACACACACACACACACACACACACACACACACGTTTGACCACTTCAAGATATTCACCCAGTCCTTTAAAACGTGCAGCTTAACAGATCCTACTGAATGCAGGGTCTAAATAAGCGAACCGTTTCTCAAGCCTAACCATTCATAACACAGTACAGGACACATGCAATAAACTAGTCCTAGTGTCCGACTAGGTTTGTATATGGCAAGATCTGACTGAAATCACAAGTTTCACCTTATAAGAGCAAAAAGAAAAAGGTTGGATGCTTTACATGCATGTCTTAGTTGGCAGTTCTTAACCAGAATTAGCTGGGCTCAAATGTGATCATCTTTTGCAAGACATTAGATATCCTGATTATCTTTTGTACAGTCAAACCAAAAATTATTCAGACACCAGATATACTTTTTGATATATTTTTACTAGTGGGTGCAAGACACGCATAGTAAGTGAAGAGAGCAAAATAAAGTAAACTGTGACATTATTATACCCAAAAATTCTTCATACAGCGGGCATATTGGGATCAATAATTCTTCAGACACTTTGACCTGATCATGTTTTGCTGAAGTGTTTTTTTTTTTTATTGCTAATGCTCTTTTTACACACAGACTGAACAAAATGAAGCATTGCTTGGTGATTAGTTGAGCTAAACTGGTATTATCTAATTGTGTAGTTAAATTTAACAGTTGACAGATATTCAACATAATTCATGTGTGAGACAGTCTAACAGAAGGACGGACAAAACCAGTGAAATATCAATGAGTTCTTGTCATATTTTATTACCATTTTCTAGCGAATAAACTCTGATAATGTGAGAAATGTTGAAGGTTTCTTAATACATTTTGGTTTGACTGTAAGTATATCATGTTATTGTAAGACAAAAACCAGGGGTCAATGTGGAACTTCACACACATTTATGGCAAATGTGAGTGCGAGCAGAACCACATCAGACCAAAACGGTGCAGTTGCACCAAAAAATGGGTCAATACATTCCTTTCCCATGTAGCATTTATGAGAGTGTCGAGCAACTCTTTGGTTTCAGGGAGAGGAAAAAATGAAGGAAAGAGAGAGAAGGAAAAAAAAAGAGAAGTGTGGCTCTGAGGTGTTTAGGAGTAAGCAGAAGGGAGTCTGTTTTGAAGACGGGAGTTTGTGTTTAATTACCCCGTGTGATGCTGTAATCCAGGAAATAAGGCCATGCAAAATCAAGAAAGTTTGCGTGCATTTCCAGACGTCATCCATGAGAGGGCAGCGTTCAGGGACGGCCATCGGATCTCTGACCTACAGATGGACTTGCATGATTTCATAATAAAAAGTTTTGAGCTGTCCAGGTGCGGAAAAATGTATTAAAGCCCTTCAATTGCAGGTTATTTTAAGTCACGCTCAATCAAACGTAATAATCCGGTTTAAAGATGTAAAATTTGAGGGTCTCCTCGCGGTTTTTCTGATGTTTCTTTGGCGGGTAAGACATCAAACCATCCGTCATAAGAACTTAGTCAAAAAAGTAAAAACTTATTTAAGTATGCTTAAAAAACACCTTTTATCAATAGCTTTTAAGCAGGTATAATGTTTGTATTGTTGTATTTGTATTTGTATTGTATTGTATCAGAGTTTAGTTGTATTGTACAGCACTTTGTGTCAACCTTGAGTTGCGTTGGAAGTGCTTTATAAATAAACAAAAAGGAAAAAGGAAATAAAGGGAATGATCTGTGAAAAAGAAACCAGAAATAGCCAAAAAGCCGACATCAACACAGTGTTTCATCGCTTCGGCTTGTTTCAGGTAAGACTCTTTTTTTCTTTCTTTTTTTTTTAAAGCTGTTAATCCAATAAGTAATGTGGTTATGTTTTCATTTCAGAACTATTTGTGTTAATTAAATTGTGTCATTTTACACTTAAAGGCAAACACGAGTCTCCGTTTACGTCACCGAATCAACACCTGCCGGGGAAAAACAAAACAGTGATGTAAGTTTTTAATATTAGTTTTTTGACTTGGACTGGGAACTTCGTTAATTAGCTGTGTGTGTTTTTTTCTTTTTCAAATTTTTCTAATTCTTTCCTCATTTAGCATATTTCAAGTGGTTTATGAGACGACACGTGACATCAGACTTCTAAATCAGCAGTAATACAAGATGATGGCGACCCGCTTCTGTCCACATGCCATCCTTGATCTGGGGTGTGTTTCCCGAAAACATCGTTAGCCAACTATGTTCGTAAGTTCTGTCGTTATCAGCAGTTCAACGAGTCAGTGTTTCCCGAAACCATCGTTCTAACGAACATTCGCAAACAGCATCCCAGAGTTGTGTGTTTGGAGCGACAGCTCTCGACCTGTGGTTAAAGGGTAACTCTCGCCAAAATTTTACCTAGGCTCTTTTTGTTAATCTACCAGAGTCAAACTTTCGTTTAAAAGCATAATTAGAATGGAAACGCCACTTTTAAGATTGACCATATTTTCGTTTTAGGTCAAAATGCCCTTTGAATGGGAGTTCTTGGGGCACTACTATGATAGCATTAAAATCGCTATTTTTAAAACACTAAGAAGGCTCGACACAACATGAAACTGTGCTCGAAGTATCACCAGGGGCTCTACACATGAACTTGAGCATTGACTATCTTCGGAGATCGACTACTTTTGACAGCAAAGTTTTATGTTGTGTCGAGCCTTCTTAGTGTTTTAAAAACACCTTTGTGACATCATTAACCAGCGTGGTTGAACGACCAATTTGCGACAATATGGTTTCGGGAAACAGTCGTGACTAGCTAAATTATTTCTTCAAGGATGTATCATACTATGATAATTAAGCAGGGAGTTACGTCGCTGTATGGGAAACGCACCCCAGGACGATGGGCTCTGATTGGCTCCTGTGGAAAAGGCCCTCACTGACTCTGGATCAGTGTGTTGACGGATCCTCATAATGGATACGGACCACACAGGACCGGCTCTGAGTCTGCATGTCGCAGCTATTTCCTCTTGTAAATATTTTGTGCTGTTTGTGTCTGCCAAGCTGTCAGAGTGTGTGTGTGTGTGTGTGTGTGTGTGTGTGTGCGCTCCAACACAGACATTACAGCCCGGGGAGATTCTTTAATTAAATGGTGTGGTTTAGGTGCTGCCTTTCATGTTGTTTAAACCTGTTTCCAGATATAGTCCAGCTATGCATTCGAGCATCGGTATGAAGTCATTTTTTACTTTATGAGAATTGATTTGTATAATTGGCAGAATACGATGCATAACATTAGTGATCACTGAGCTTTATACAGTTGTATGCAAATTACACTATTGCTGGGCTGTTTCAACCCAACTTTGGGTCAAATATGGACAAACCCAGCCGTTGGGTTACATTTTTAAATTACATTTTTAACCCAACGTTTGGGTTTGTCCATATTTGACCCAAAGTTGGGTTAAAACAACCCAGCATTTTTTAGAGTGCACTTGTAATACAATATTGTCTTAATAAAAGCAGCCGCATTATGGGAGTTAAATAAGCAGGTTACCATAATAAGGTTTAAAAAAAATATATATATTAAGCTAACATAAACTAGCTTTCTTCCTTGGAGAAAAAAAGAATTTATATTGGCTCCAAAAACCACAACAATTGCTGTGGGAATGGTAGATGGGATATGAGACATTTAAAGGCTATAATCAGTGACTATGTTGCTTGATTTACACTGTCTTTAAAACAAAATATGTATGGGTTAGATTGTTACTTATACAGTAAGAATTTTGGCACACGGTTTAGAGAAAATTGATTTGTTATATTTGTGTAACCTTTTTACCTCCTGATAATTTACTTAATATATATACAAAAATAAATTTTTGTGTATTTTGATTGAATTTTTTGCTGTCTCCAACAGATGATAGATTGGAAGTCATTCTTTTCCAATAGAGATTTGGATGGAAGCTTCAGATTAACTTCATTGGAAATATTATAATAACTTCTATGACTATACCATATGTGGCCATCTGACGGGATGTGATGTACTTCAACCAAAACTGTGAGAGTAAGGTGAGAATCATCAATATTTCTTCCACTAAAACTTTATTCTTTACTCATGATTTCTGTAGAATGGGTGGTTATAAATAATTAAATCCAATTAAGTAGTTGAAAAGCATCTTAATAGGATAAATGGCGTATATATGCCATGCCTTATATAAGTTGTCTTGCACCTTAATGGAAGATTACTGAGGCTTCCTAGTTTTTTGATTATTAAAAAACAATGAATCATTTGTGATCGTCTTGCCACTAAAAAAGAAAACCGTTTCCTTTTCAAAGACCATGTTCGGTCGAACCGCGTGTGTGCGTGAAGTTACAAAATCATCAAGTGCACATGGTGAAACGATTAATGTTCTGTTAAGTCACTCTGTGTAACTACCTTACTGAAAGTGAAAATGAATCATTACCTGTGTGTGGACAGATGTACACAGAGCTCATAAACCTGCTCAAATATGAGATGTGTTCACCCAGCCTGAGGGTTGAATTGACTTGTGAAGGTTATATGGAAACCACCAGCTCAGTTACGATGTTTTTTATTTATTTTATTTTTTAGATGAGTTACTTTAAACCTTGTAATTGGCCTTGATAAGACTCAGACTTTCACCCACACTTGCTCTTGTTGATGTGTCTGCATGTGTTGGTCCAATTTCCGTCAAGTTTTTTTCTTTAAAGTCGCCCTGTGGTGAAAATCAAGCGTTTAATGTTGTTTATATGTCTATGTGGTGTTTTTAATGTGCTTTAAGACAAACCATGTGTAAATTCATAAGTCGACTCCATTGCTGAGTATTTCCTCCTTAAAACTGCAGTGAACCAAAGACAGTCTCAAAAACACGCTTTGAAATCGCTGGTGTTTCTGACGTCACAAACTACCTTGTAACCAATCAGATCAACGTGTGATCGTCAACCAGTGGATCTTTGAGCTGAGTGAGTGAGTGGAGGCGGGGCTCATTTGCATATTCATAGAACCACGTATACTAAATGAGGCAAGGGTGTCGAGTTACAGTCAAGCTATTTTAAGACATGAAGAAAAACATTTAAATATGTAATTTTGGTGATCAAAGATGAGTTTTAAGGGATACAATTATTGACTACAGCGGGACTTTAACAAATCTGAGCACATTTTTTGCGGGGTTTACAGTGTAAAGTGTCCCTCAGTATGTCACCCCGTTGTAAATGATGAGTGACGGGGCAAGAGCGGAGAAACGCTGCCCACAAGCTCCACACCGCAGACCAAAATGACAGAGGTCATAACATGCCTCAGTGTCAGGAAATAAGACTTATGGCTTGGCTATGGTTTATAAATATAGCATGAAGGGAATCACTTAGACTCGTGGCTCTCTTAAAGTCAGAGCTAAATTTGGAAAGGTCTGGTTTGTTCTCAGTGCTCTTTTAGAAACAGCTCTCCTGAAATAGACAGAGGAAGTTCGCAATGTTTCATTCATTCTTTCGTGACGGTGGATGTAAAAAGGTCATTGGACCTTTAAAATCGTAAAAGAGGATATAAAGAAAATCCACTGGCTTTCTGACAGATAGTGTGATTTGATAATGGTCCAAGTTGGTGAATTAGCCACAGGTTGAATTCTTGATGTTGATAATCGTGTAATATGTAGGGATGGATAATAATGGCCGATTAGTCATCCAACAACCGTCTACTCAATCAATAAGGTGATTAAAAAAAAAATAAAAAAAAATAATGGTAACAAGTTTTGATTATTTTCATGCCAGCAATCTTCCGACTAGTCATAACATTTGTAGTTTCGCAAATTCCTTCTCAACGATAAAAATGACACAGTGGTGTTTCATTCCACTTCCTAGATCCCTATGACGTTAATCTGTAGCCTAAATTGCAAACAGAAATTTGGGCCTTTATCCGGTAAACACGACCCGTGACTATGCACTACATGGTTGCAAGGTTGATCATTAAAGTGTAACTGGTATTAACAAACAAAATTTGCTGTATAACATGCCACGTTCTGTTTATCGTACGTCTTCGTGATTGCTGGAAAGCACAGGGACAATTTGAAATATGCACTCGTCCTCCTTTCCAACTTGAGAAAACAACATTCCAGTGAGTGACTATAGTGTGCAGATTTTTACAGTGCGATCTGGGAAATTCTAGGAAGCATGTTTTTAAGTGCCCTGGAATTATTTTAAGACGTTCAGATAATTAACATCAGTGGAGAGCACTCAGCAATCAACGATAAGAAGTCTCACTGTGAGAACAATTCGTTGACAGTTTAGCACCCTCCACCACCCCTTCTCCACACTTCTAGTCCTAACCATTTACATACGGGGGGAGTACTCTGGGTTCGGGCCGAACTCCGAGCTCGGAGCCCTCCCCCAGGACAGCACGCCAAATACGCATTAAACTTTACTCCCTCTAATTGTATGTAAGTGTGAACTTGTGAACCACCATATAATGATAAAAATCCACCCACTCCTTTTTTATATTCCCCATAAATCATAAACAGTGTCTCAAAATGAGTTGTTTGAGTTTTCTTTACGTTGTGACATCACAATGTAACAGGCCCCGCCCACGACTGGTGACTGAATCGGCCTTCAGCTACGTGATAAATGATCTGAATGTTCTGTTATTGGCTGTATTAATGAACATAGAATGCATTTTCCATTCAACTGCACTACTTTTCCATTGATTTTCATTATAATCGCGCTAGATGGACGTGTTTGACTGTTGTGTTCGCATCTTTTACAGCATCTCGCGCTGTCAAAAAGTATAACTTTTTAAAAACTTTAAAAGTGTGTCATTGGCCCCAAATGGGATGAAAAAAACTCAACAATGGTCCGTCTAGCGGGCTTAAATGTAAAATAATGGTAAAGCAGGGCAGTGGAAGGCAAAAACACGTTCGTTGGTAAAAGCCCCATAATGTTTCCCGTTTTGTTGTTGCCGAAGTATCCGAGGCGTGAGCTGCAAAGGCTCCGCCCACTTCTGGAAAAGGGGGCGGGAGCAGCAGCTCATTTGCATTTAAAGATACACACATGAAAACACTGTTTTTGCTTCCACCCAAAAATGACTTTTTTGCTCCTTGACTTTTATTCCATATATTGCCTCTAGTAAAAAGGGGCATAATTGGTCCCCTTTAATGTTAGTTTATTGTTCATAAATGTTGGTTCATGGTGCATTAACTAATGTTAACAGATTTGAAAAATGTATTAGTAAATGTTAGAATTAGCAAAAACTAAGATTTAATAAATTATTTAGAAGAATTGTTCATTGTTAGTTCATGGTAACTAATTTGTTGAACTAAAGTTAATAAATTCATTATTACCTGTACACCAGGTGTGTTCCTGTCATGTCATAGTATCCTTTGAGCCTGTGAATGCGTGTGTGTGTGTGTGTGTGTGTCTGTGTCTGTGTGGCATAACCGCTCTATAATCTATAAAGGCGCCTCGCTCCGGTTCCCCAGTGACCAGGATTTGGCACCACTTCTGTCTGCCTCCTCTAACTATTGGTCTAATTAATCACTAGCAAGATTTATTACACAACAAGCAGGAGGAGAGGGAGCGCAGACATTGAGACACTTGTTCATTTGTCCGGCTCTTAACTTTGCCAGAAATAAAACCCTGCGTCTCTAAACTGAGGATCCTGACGACCGCTGCCATCACCCACCTGAAGCCCTTTGGTTGGCACCCACCAGTAATTGGCAATTACTGTGCTTAGAATTAAAGCAAACAAGAATAACTGGCAGGCATTGCACTAGGTAGAACAAGACCTCCTTAAAAATGAGAATCGGAGGAACCGGGCCAAAGGCAGTAAGACTTGTGGCTGTCTCAGTGGTTCTGTGGCCTCGCTGTCTGCCGTCATTTCCACTTAAAATCAAATACAAAGCGTACAACCTACAACTGTAACATAGCAACTGCAACACAACTGCGAAAGTGTAAAAAAAGTTGCATAACAATTAAATCAGTCCAAAGGCAAAATCAACATTTAATACTACTGGTGTAACCAGTACAGAAGATTATGAAAAATCTTATACCACTTTTTGCAGTAAATAATATGTATATATTTTTTTCTGACTACATTTCTAAAATGTGCCTAGAACATACTTTGCTGGTTACTATATCCCACAATGCAATACACTTTTTGGCTTGAAGAGATAGTTTACCCCAAATAAAATTATTTACTCATTAAGATTCTGTAAAATGTCGCTAAAAATGTAAAATGTTCTGTAAAAAGTTGTTGTTGTTGTTTTGGACCCCATTGACTTGCATTGCAATCCTCAAAATGTCTTTTCTTTTTTTTGTTGCACAGAAGAAGAAAAAACTACTGGTTTGAAACAACATGTGGGTTAGTAAATGGTTGCGTGAGGAATGAACTAGGAGTAATATCTGTGATTCTTATTTTATTTTTGAAATCAAAAACCAAAATAAACTTTTAATTTCTGAAGCAGCTGGTCACCACTTGCTGCCTTCATCATACTACATAGTGAAGTCATGTAGTGTATTAACTTTAAAACATTTACGATTCCCAATGAGTACAGTTTCACATTATTTGTAAAAAAGCATACAGTAGGATATATTGTACACTGATTGGCTTAATTAGCTAATGAAGCTGAACTCAAGAGGATCCTTTAGCTGACTCTGACACCAGAACGTTACGGAAAAAACATCTCTTGATTGTTGGCGAATGGCAATAAAATTAGTCTTGTCACATCCAGAGTTTTTTTTAAGAGCTGGAAATAGACCAGCATGCATGTAAGATGCAGACACGATCTAATATGTGGGCTGTAGTCGTTATGAAATCGATTTGCTCTCTGTGTGGTCTAAAATGTGTTTTAAGTAAAAGCACATTTAAGCTCAAAGTATAAAAGAGCGCATGTGATGCAAGTTTCGTGGTAACACTTTATTTCGATAGTTCACTTTAGACATTCTACTAACTATAAGTAACTTTGCAACTACGTCAACTAACTCTCATTAGAGCATTAGTAGGCTGTCTGCTTAATATCTGCTAACTCTTTATTTGACTGATTATAAGATATAAGGTTCAGAAAGTAAAAGTTCTCCTCAGTATTTTGTTCCAGTCACCTACATTTGCTAATTAGCACAGTTTTTCAGCCAGGAGATAGAACTAATTAGTGAAATCTGAGATCATGGGTGGAATAAACATATGGCAGGACTTTTACACTCTGACCCCTGGATCTTACACCTCTGCTTGGCAACTACATGTCAACTTATACTACTAATTAAACACCGTGTCCTAACCAGACGCGATGCGATAAGATTCCAGCGACAAATAATTTGAATGTCCACACTAGACGCGACTAATGCGTCAAAATCAATCAAAACCCACAGCCAATCAGAACAGCGTGTGGGCGGAGTCTCGCGGCGAGTCCACGGCACCAGAGAGTAATCTCAACGGCACTCGCAAGAAAATGGATAAGTAGCTACATAATCAAATTCACAAATATTACACCATTTAAACATTATTAAAAATACATAGGCTACTGAGTTACTAAACAATCTTTGCCAAAGAATACACTTGTTTGTTCACAGTTTGAACGTTCTTGTTTCCATTTGTTTCATTTCAAGATCTGAGGTGAATTATCCACTGTTGCTTTTACAGCCACAAAGCTGGAGCACTAAATGATATTCAGAGTCACATGACACGCTTTTAACATTAAATAAAGCACATAAACAGAACCTGAGATTATCGCCACACTTTGTGTTTGTTGTTCCAGCGCGACGTCGCAGAGAAATAGAAACCGTTTCTAAAATAGAATCGTCGCGGCTGGTTAGGACAAAAACTCTGATTAACATGGAAAAGTTAAGGACACGGTGTAACACCTAACCATAACCTAACAGTCTACTAATACTCTAATGAGAATGTAGTTGCAAAATTACTTATAGTTAGTAAAACGTCTAAAGTGGACTAACGAAATAAAGTGGAACCAATTTCGTAACCAGAATAGAATGTGTGCAGCTCGATTTTCGTAACTCCCTGTATGCGCAAGTCACACTGGCGGATTTAATTTGTTTTGCACTAATCAGTTGTTTCACAAGGTGGCAACACTGGCCTGGCCGTTGTTTCACAGTAAAAAACAAAACTTAAGACAGAGAAAAACAATAACAAATTAACAGAGACTGCAACAGCAACAGACACCGGCATTGACAAGCGCTTGTGTGAGGGGTTATGAGATAGCCACAACTTTAGATAATAACTTTAAAACATTAAAAACGTAAAAAATATTGCTGACACTGTCACGTCAAGTCACCTTCATTTATATAGCGCTTTTAACAATTGTTTCAAAGCAGCTTTACAGTGATAAAAGGAAATTAAACAAACAGTTTAGGCTTTACAGCAGCTCTAGAATAAAGTTATTGTCCAGATAAAGTTAGTTTTGACTGAAAGATAAATGCATGTGTCGACCGTCTTCAAATGACACAATATCAAATGGTGTATACTTTTAAAGGCTACACGTTCGACTATACGCTTACTATAGCAAACAAATTAAGTATATTTTGGGCTTAACACAGAATCCGAAAACAGGAACACACTTGAGTCACTGATTCCTGTCAGACTGTACTTACTGTAACTGGTAAGACGCAGAGAAAAACCGTTAAGTAGATGGGTTAGACGAGTAAAATAGAGGTTATTTTTAGAGGAGATTCAGGGTGGTACCGCTCAGCAGGAGGACTGACTAATAACCCCCACACACACACACACACACAACTCAACCCACGGCCGTATTTACAGCGCATGAGATGAAGGGAGAATGGCCTTCCACAGCAGTGACAACACTGGGATTCCCCGGCATACCACAGCCTGACCACAGTCTTACACATCAACACACACACACACACACACACCGTGAACATGCGTGTGCTGAACACTGCTGTGTGCTTCTGTATACGACAGGTCATTAATGTTCACTTCAGAATGAAAATTTCCTGATAATTTACTCATCCCGCGTCATCCAAGATGTTCATTTCTTTCTTTCTTCAGTCGAAAAGAAATTAAGGTTTTTGAGGAAAACACTCCAGGATTTTCCTCCATATAGTGACTTCAATGGGGTCCAACGGGTTGAAGGTCCAGATGTGAGTTTCAGTGCAGCTTCAAAGTCTCGACATGATCCCAGCCGAGGAATAAGAGTCTTATCTAGACAAACCAGCGGACATTTTATAACAAAACAAAATAAATATACTTTTTTACCACAAATGCTCGTCTTGCACGTCCACGACTTCACGCATTATGTAATCACGTTGGAAAGGCGGTCACCTGACGTAGGCGGAAAACGTAGAGTAGGGCGAAAAACTCCATCTCATTTTCTCCTCCAACTTCAAAATCGTCCGACATCATTGTTTTACCTTCTGTTAATTTTGTTTTTTTGTAAAGGGCGTTTGACTTAGTCTTTAGACGTTCACATTGTAAACCCTAGGTCGTACTTCCTCCTACGTCACGCTTGTTCATTAGTAAACATTAGTCAATGTATTAACTAACATGAACTAACAATGAGCAAAACTTTTGTTACTGTATTTGTTAATGTTAGTTAAAAAATACAGTCATTCATTGTTTGTTCATGTTAGTTCACAGTGCATTAACTAATGTTAACAGGATTTTAATAATGTTTTAGTAAATGTTGAAATTAAGTGCAGTTCATTATTAGTTCATGCTAATTAATGTAGTTAACTAATGTTAACTAATGAACCTTATTGTAAAGTGTTACTGGACTTTCTTACTTTGCCATCTTTTTCATCTTGTGAAGTTTTGAGTTTGTTTGTTGAACAAGTTAACTCTTGCGTTGGATTCTTATTGTAGTGACCAATTCATACATGACATCTTCCTTAGTCATTTCCTGACTATAAACATTCTCAGGAAGAATACCAGACAAAAATACACGAACATCTGTGCGCAGTCATTACCTACTGATCATGCAACCATTCCCGTTATGTTCTGCTTCATTGGTTTTGTGTTAAATTACACTTTCAGTTTCAGGATGATAAACAGAGGATCCAGCGGGTACTTTTATTGAGTCAACAGTAGTAGCTGGTCTGTGATCCGTACGGATCAGGCGCCGCAGTTCGGCACGCATGTGATTCGCGGATTAACTGCTAAATTTAACCATAATAGAGTGAAAGTTTATAATTTGGATGTGTTTTGTCTTGCCAATTTACACATTCAAACAATTTTAAACGCGGAAGAAGAGGCGAAAATCGAGAGATGCGTGTTTCAGAAAGCGATCGAACACCGGATTGATTCCTCTTTCGTATTTCCTTGCCCTTGAACGGACACATGCACACAAAATGATGTCTAAATACCCGTCTCGGCAAGTATTCTCTCGGTTCTGTCATAAGTGAACAGTTGAGAAAGAAACCGGATGTGTGTCAGTATATTTGGTCGGTGCATTCGGTCTTAAAGTGACAGCAGCCTAATATTCCTACAGTTGTCTGTGTCATTAATGTTAATAAAACCACAAAATACAGCTTTAACAAAGATGAAACTATATTGAATTTCTACAGTGGACAAATAGTGTTATTTTACATTTAGGCTTAATTATTCATTTTTGTACCTGAATACTATTGTTAGACTTTGTAACGTTGTTATTTAGTATTCATGTCTGCTTGTACTGTAACTTTGTTCATATTTTATTACTGACTGTTCACGGTTTTTAATCATTTTTTAACTTTATCAGTTTGGCTAGTAGTTTTTGATGTGGTATCGAAGAACTTCAAGTAAGCTTTAAGTAATAAATGAAAAGCAAAGTTATAGCCCCCCCCCCCCCCTTTTTTTTTTTTGCTGATCTGGCTCAAAAAACATAAATGATCGAAACCGTGGATTTTGTGATCCGTTGCACCACTAGTCAACGGTGTGCAAATACAAGGATCTTCTTTCCATGCTGAAGAGATTAATGCACATCCTCAAAGACAGGAATTCCAGGTTGCTCTAGAACACATTATCCTGTATAATTTGGAAATCTTAACCCTACAGAATGATTATTAGCGTTTCTACCGGATGCCTGCTGGGCCTTGAACTTTACAAACGTTCCTCAGCTCACCTTCACATAATTTCCGCTCGTTCTGGCTTCAGACGGCACTTCTAAAGCATTAATACTCTTTACAAGCACCATTAACTGCTCCTCTTGCTCCTGCCTGCTGTTCTGGAGGAAATACATGCAAGAGACAAAATGACACAGCTTTCACACACATCCAGGTGTTTCCCTGACACGGGGGAAATCTAGTAACCATTTGTGTCTAGTCCTCAAGGATCTTGTACTCTCAAGTTGTTTTTAGTTTTGTTCTGTAAGTTTTTTTGTATTTTATAAAATAATAACATATAACATTCTGTAATAATGTGAATTGTGCGGTTGCATTAATTAAATTAGCAGGTATGCAATTGTAGAACTCTGCAAATGGCTGGAAAGAACACATTTATGAAGTTTATTTGTTTATTAAATATTTGGATAATTGCTTTCAGCTTTCAAAACGAGTGAAGCACATTTTTAAATGCTACATTTTTAAATGCAAAATTCCACAGATTTCCCTGCAAAATAAACATAGAAAATGCAGAAATTTTGGCCTGTTAATTATGTTTGGACCTGCACATCACCATTTATTAGCTTTCCTGCAACTCAAACTGTGCAACGTGGCACTAGAAACGCCAAGGTCATGATAAATCAGATGTATGTACAATAACATTACGATGTCCAGCAATCAATTTAAATAGTAGGCTACATGGGGTTTAATTTGTCATTTAATGAGATGTAGCCTAATATGTGTTGTCAGTGCGAGAATTTTCGTGAATACATACATAGATCCGTCTATTTAGTCCAGTGGTAGAACTTTCGGCAAGCGTGTCAGAGGTTCTGGGTTCGAATCCACACTCGTGTAGTTTTTTTTTCTCGTATAGTTTTTTTTTTCTCTCATCAAAACCGATTATGTTCATCAGTGGTTGTATATCAAGCAGGGACACGTTTGTGTGCATTATGTTTTGTGATTTCACCAGAACGAATAGAGAGTATCCGCAACGTATTGAAGCACACGTCCGAGTGAAGAAACATGAGAAAACACTGTATCTGCGCCACTGATCGCAGTGGCAACGAGCACTTTGATCACTTGATTTAAAAAACACATTTCAGCGCTAGATCATCTCTTATTTAAAAAACGAACGAAATGAATGCTCTGCCAGTTAACTGGAGATGTTTTATTTATTTGTAGAATTGGTACATTCGTGCCGCGAGATGTTTTAAAAAGTGGTGGGGACAATATCGACCCTGGCAAAAGGTGGTGGGGACATGTCCCACCCGACCCACACGCAAATTACGCCTATGGTTCGATTTCAAGGGAAGGCAATAACTTGATAAAAAATGTGTAATTTGTAAGCAATGTAAGTCTCTTTGGATAAAATCTTCCAAAAATGCCTAAGTTTATACCATCTTGTGTACAAAACTTGACCTTGCAAAGATCTCAGTGGAATAAAATCATTATTTTCACGTTTAAAGTGTATAAGAAATGAAAAATTGTCATCATTTACTCAACCTCACGTCTTTCCAAAGCCTTAAGATTCATCTTTGAAACACAAATGAAGATATTTGAATGAGATTTCTGTCCCTCCATTGGCAGTCCACGCAACTTCAGACCGAATTTTCACTTTTGGGGCGAACTAACCCTTTAAATGTCCCTGCATTTCCTTTTCATCCATGGAACTGATTTTTCTTTGAAAACAATGAGCTCACATTCACTGGTTTTAGTGCTGATGAAGAGGCGTGGGTAAACTGGGCCAGAGAGCTTCTCAAGCACACAGAGGTGCTTCTCAAAGAAAGATCTGTGTACTGAACTTAATTACAAATCCCATGATTTCATCTTCAGGGTCGCCGATCAGGTTTCTTAACTCTTTTTTTCCCCTTCTGAAGGAGCCAGCTTGGCACAAACCACTCGTTTTCTGTGACTCAATATTATCTGAATAGATTTGTGTGACTTTCCTCGAATTATTTAATGGAATCGATGTACAGAAGCTCAGACTTGACTCAATTTGTGAAGGTATACACTCGCCTTCATAAATTATGGGAAAAGGGGAAGATTAAAATAACTAGAGACGGGAAGAACTCTGATGGGCTTTTACTGCAGAAGAAAAAATGCATTGAAATATGTTATAAAGTCTGTAAGGATCAGAATTTTGTGAATTTTGACCACAATTCCACAGCATCTCCACGCCACAAAACGGCGACTGCTGCAATTGCTTGTTGGTTGGCTTTTCTTCTCTTAATTTTTTATTGGTTCAACCCAAAACAATTTGTACTACAAAATAGATGTGGGTGTGTACAAGCTTACGAGGCGTTTTTATGAGACTGGAGTAATTACTCTGCATTGTTTTCTTTCTGTGGAGGTTTATGCGTTTCATTTCAGTCTGGCTGTTGTAATGCTTTCTTTCTTGCTTGTTTCTCTTAATTTCTTAGGTACACTAAATTAGCTAACAAAAATTAGCTTTGTAACATGAGATAACATCTTTTAGGTAATATCAGATTATGTAATTCACTTAAACACTGCAAAAAATGCTTTTCTTACTTAGTATTTTTGTCCTGTTTCCAGTCCAAATATATATATATAAAGAAATTAAATCAAGAAGCATTTACTAGATTAGTAAAATTAAGAAATGATATCTTGTTTTCTGGGGGAGGGGATTAAAATTAACCCACACTTCAAACAACCAACATTATCTGACAAAGTACCATTTTTTTATTTATTAATTATTTATTAAATATACATTTTCTTATGTCAGTATACCTATCTAGTAAATGCTTCTTGATTTAAGAAATGTTTGATGTTTGGACTGGAAACGACAAAAATACTAAGTAAGAAAAACATTTTTTTGCAGTGACCAGGACGTTTAATATTATATTTATTTATTTTAACAACGATAAATATATGTATATACACAGATTATTCACTATCAACACAATAAACCTATATAAAATATATGAATATGTTTTTCTTTTTTGTTCCACAGAGGAAAGGAAGATGCATGTTTTGGACCGACATGAGGGTCAGTAGATGATGGTGCTCATTTTTCGGTGAACTTTGCCTTTTAGTTAGTGCTACTTTTAGTAACCCCCCCAAACACTGAATTGGTCAAACTTAGAAACCAGACCATGTTAAAATATGCCTTTGACGTCAGTGTTGTAAACTGTAAAAAGAAGGAAAATCTTGAATGAATGAAAAACATATTTTGATGGCCAACTTAACCAGTGACCACTGAAGAGTCAGAGTGCTTTTCTTACTTAGTATTTTTGTCTTGTTTCCAGTCCAAATATCTAAAATGTCTTAAATCAAGAAGAATTTACTAGATAAGTACAATGACATAAGAAATTATGTTGTGTTTTCTGGGGGGGAGTTTTTTGCTTAAAATGAGCAAAATTATCTGACAATGGGGTAATAAAAATAATCTTGTTTTCCATTGGAATTAAGATAATTTTTCTTGTTTTCCATTTGAATTAAGATTATTTTTCTTACCCCATTGGCAGATAATTTTGCTCGTTTTAAGCAAAAACTCACTTAATTATTATTATTTTTTTTAAAGATATGATTCGGCATTTACATTTTTAGGTGAACTTTGCCTTTAAGTTAGTGCTACTTTTAGTTATTTTTTTAGTAGTGTTGTAAACTTTAAAAAGAAAGAAATTCTTGAATGAAAAACATATTTTCTTGGCCAACTTAACCAGTGACCACTAAAGAGTCCCTTTGCTTTGCTGGTGAAATGCCAGACCAAAGGCCTTTAAGTAAAAGACACAGAAAAAGAGACAGAAAGTGAGAGAAAGTTGCTTCAAGTGAAATGCGTCAACATTATGGGCTGGACGACACCCTTCCATCGGGACTTTTGCATCATCGCATTTTACCGCATCAATAAAGCGTTTCGTCTCCGTTCAGTAGCGAAACCTTGGGAGTAGCCGCAGTATGAATAAAAAAAACAAGCAGTCATATCATCAGAACAAAGCCTCGGTGGCCACAAACACAGCATTACCTTCCATATTTACAGTAGGAGCAAAGTTTATACGCATGTTTTTAGTCAAAGGAAAAAAATAGTGTATATTTAGGTCGCTGGATTTTATACTTAGCAGCCACTGCACAGCTGGTGACATTTTTTGATATGCGTGTTCACCAACGTCAGTAGCAAAACAAACAGTGTGTTTTCCTAACACCGGAACAGACATCAGTCTCCAGCAGATCAAATGCATTTGGGAAACTCACAGGAACTGAGGCTACATTAATACATTAATTTCGTTTTAAAATCCGCACTAGCTTTTTTCATGAGTTTTCCAAAAGTTGCTTGTCCGCACTCAAAAATGCTTACAGCTTGAACTTGAAAATCAAGTTTTTAATGTTGTTTATATGTCTATGTGGTGTTTTTAATGTGCTTTAAGACAAATCATGTGCATAAATTCATAAGTCGACACCATTGCTGAGTATTTCCTCCTTAAAACTGCAGTGAACCAAAGACAGTCTCAAAAACACGCTTTGAAATCGCTGGTGTTTCTGACGTCACAAACTACCTTGTAACCAATCAGATCAACGTGTGATCGTCAACCAGTGGATCTCTGAGCTGAGTGAGTGAGTGGAGGCGGGGCTCATTTGCATATTCATAGAACCGCGAATACTAAATGAGGCAAGGGTGTCGAATTACAAGCTATTTTAAGGCATTAAGAACATTTTTTGAAGGCAAAAACATTTAAATATGTCATTTTGGTGATGAGTTTTAAGGGATAACATGACTGACTACAGGGGAATGTTTAGATACTGGAAAAGAAGACAAAGAAGGTTTTTTTGCAGTGTATTCATTTAAGTTATATCCACATCTGTAACTATGCTACCAAGCAGCAGCTTTACGCAGTCGTGTTTACTGAAAAAAATGTTGGAATGGTCCTAAAGAATAGGAGGAGTCATGGCGTAACACTTTGATATGGCGAAACACTTTGATGTGGGACCCAGAAAAACGTTTTCTCTCATAACACTCACTTTTATAGAGAGAAGCGGATGAAGTAGTTGTGATTCCAGAGGGGCAAATGGAAATTGGCTGCAGTGACGTTGGGAGAAACGGGGCTTTTGAAGGAGATCAGCGCCATGCAACAGACACCACCCAAAAACTGCAGCTCGCAAATAAGACTTTCCATCAACTGATCCGTACTGTCTGTATTTCTCTTTAGTGATCTCGAAATTCAGGCTACGTCTACATTAATCCAGAGACATTTGAAAACACCTTTTTTTTTCTCAATGTTTTGGCCTTCCATTCACAATGAGATGGTATTTTTGTCCTAAGTCGTGATGTGGACTGTGTAAAGCTAAAATGATAAGGCATGTTTAGTCATTGAACCGTGTTTGTACTGGTACAATCAAATCAATTATTCAGACACAGACATTGTTTTTCTAGTGAGTGCAGGACTACTATAGTTCATTTATGTAAGCGAGGATAGCAAAATAAAAGAAACTGTGACATATTACACCCAAAAAAATTCTATATACAGTGAGTACCAGTAAAATTTGAGGGACTAAAAATTATTCAGACACTTTGACCTGACCATGTTTTGCATTGAATTGCTAATGCGACCTTTTTACACCACAGACTGAACACAATGAAGCATTGCTTGGTGATTGGTTGAGCTAAACTGGTATTATCTAATTTAACAGCTGACAGATATTCAACATAATGTGTGAGACAGTCTAACAGAAGGACGGACAAAACCAGTCAAATATCAACTGAGTTCTGCTCATATTTTATTACCATTTTCTAAACTATAGTGAATAAACTGTGATCATGTGAGAAATGTTGAAGGAGTCTGAATAAATTATGGTTTGACTGTATGTGCCTGGTACAGTATAGGGCTTTTCACACTAGAGCTAGTTAACCCTGGGCCAATGTAAACCCCGGGTTAACGAAATCCTCGGTTCAGTGTCACTAATTGGATGAATGCTACAGGTGATATGTTTATATTAGGGATGCGCAGATAGGAAAACTTTGGTCGATACCGATAATTTTTTATATTTGAAAGCGATAACCGATATATTTGCCGATAAATCTAAATCCAAATTTTTATATAATTTTTGAGAGCCTGATTACAAAAACAAAAGTCAAACAATTATGATGTTCTCGTTATAATTTTATGTAGCCGATATGACAGACTTGCGCTGCACATGTTGCACTTTACTGTATTTTCGTTTTTCAAAGTGATTCCAATCATATTTCAAGCGATTCAAAACCATCATGTTGAACAGTGCGCATCTGAAGAGTCTCAGCCGAAGGAAATAATACATTATTTATCGGCTTCAGTACATCAGCCAAATGTTCTTATCGGGCCGATATACATTTAAATTGAACATATATCGGCCAATACCGATATGATGACCGATATATTTTGCATATTTTACTTGAGAAGCAAAATGACATAAGATCAATAAAAAAATCTAAATTGAGTGAGTTAATGCTAAAACAATTTTGTTTTCCTTTTGAATTAAGTTTATTTTCATGACCCTATTGGATGATATTTGTCTTGTTTTATGCATAAAAAGCTAATTTTGCTTTTGTTTCTCACAGAAAACTAGGCTTAATATCTTTCCGCTTCTCAAGTAAACGTATCTTGATTTAAGAATGTTTAGATATTTGTACTGGAAAAACAAGACAAAACTACTGTGATTTCTATTAATGTCTCATTCATGGTTAATGTGGATGTCACCGGGACGGATCAAACATGGTATTGACGGGGTACAGCTCAATAAATCTCCACCAGAACCAGCTCGTTCCTTTATTTGTCGTCCCAATTTGTTTTGGGTCTGCTTCTCCATGTCTTCTGGTTGGCCTCAGCAAGGCTGTTAACACACAGCACATTTTACATGCTGCCATTAAAAGCCGCACTCTTTAAATCTCAGGCTTATTTTTAGCTTGTCTCTGTTCTGGGAAGGGGAAAAAAAATGGGGAAAGTGGTTTGAATGCAGACTGGAGTTCATCTCCTCCAACCGTCCCGCGCCAGCTTAAATAACGCCTGTAAAAGCTCTGACTGAATCATACAAATGCGAGACATTTGCTGTCTGAAAACAGCAGTTTGATAGACTTTAACTTTTGCCTCTGAGAACAGCAGCAAATACTCATTCAATCACATTGACGTCAGAGCAACGCTGTGCTAATATCCTGCTAACACTGATATAATTCCAGCATCTCTCCGTGGGAGGTCAATCAAAGCCATTATGTTACATGAAACACATGTAGAGCATTATAAACTTGAACGTTGTGTGTTTTCGGTGTCGTAATGAAAAACAGAATTAAACTGAAATTAAAAACAGTAAAGGTTATTGTGAATTTTGATTGTTTGGTTGGTGTTTTATTTGTGCACCAGAGTCCTTGTGAAAAGGTGGTCTCATGAACTCTGTAGTTCATCGTAAGTCTCGTGGGATCCTCTAGATTAAGAACAAATTGAAAGTTTGAAACCGGTAATATGCATGTGATTTTATTTTAAGGGGTCGGAAAACAATCCAAAGCCAAAATGTGTCCTCGCTGCCCTTCTCCAACTCAACAGGTTTATTTACAACACATTCATTCAGAACACATTCACTTTTTTTGTTGTTGTTGCTTGAAACAACTGTCATGTTTAGTCTTCATATTTGTTCAGATAATATATTAAGACAAATGATCATGTTATGAAAGATGTGACTGCTAAATACACAGTACATTTAAAAATAATTCACTTTCTTGGAAGTTTTATTGTTTTAACACATTGAACCACAGAGGCTGTTTTGACATGGATAGATTGATTTGGTCAATAGAGTGCAGTTGTAATAATAATCATAATCAGTATATCAGCTATTTTAGATTTTATAATCATAATGGTTTAGGTCACTTTGTAGAGAGCTGTTTTGCTTTGACATTAAAAAGTCATTTTGTGTTGATCAGTAAATCCAAAATTAAGTTGAGAGTGATTCATGCTGTAAAACAAAACATAAAATATGAGGTGAACACTTTTATAGGCCTGTATTTTAGAGCTGATTTGTAGCCTTTCGACTTCAGGGCTGAGCTGGAGTCAGTTACGGTATTATTCACTGAGGAAATTAAATAAAGTTAAAGTTGTTTCCAGTAGTGAATTCAATTGATCAATCTACGAATTAGACAAGCTGAAATAATGATCAGGCTCTGCTGTGAGTTGGACCTTTTTTTTTTTTTACGAAACCAGTCCATATTTTTACCTGTTAAACATAGTTTTTTTTATTTTTTTATTCAAAAATATATATTACATTATATATTTGTGCAGTGTGACAATATTTCTGGTTTGCTTTGAAATATCTTCCCTTTTATTGGACACTGTTCACAGGATTAATGAAATGTAAAATGTTCTGTAAGGCAAATTTCATAGCTGAAATTTTTTCAAATGTTTACACACATTGTAATCTGGCAATTCTGCATATCTTAAAGTTCCCCTGCAGTCAATCATTTTATGCCTTAAAACTCATCTTTGATCACCAAAATTTCCTTGGAAAAAAAAAATCGTCATGCCTTAAAATATCTTGAATGTCAGCTCAGAGATCCACTGGTTGACGATCACACGTTGATCTGATTGGTTACAAGGTAGTTTGTGACATCAGAAACACCAGCGATTTCAAAGCGTGTTTTTGAGACTGTCTTTGGTTCACTGCAGTTTTAAGGAGGAAATACTCAGCAATGGTGTCGACTTATGAATTTACACATGGTTTGTCTTAAAGCATATTAAAAACACCACATAGACATATAAACAACAATATACGCTTGATTTTCATCTAACCCTAACTTTAACATTTTTCAAGAAATAATGTATTTCATTATTCAGTTGCTAGGCTTCTAGTGTCCAAAAACCATTAAAAAAAGTACAGTGTAGTGATATTAGTTATTACTGATGTCCATTTTGGCACTTTGCAATACCCGGCTAATTGAGGATGCTTGGTCACTATAACTTTAGAACAGGCGTCAGCAAGTTTCTACATCTCAATCCAGATTTCTCATTTCTGAGAAATATGATCTTGAATCAGAAAAGCCAGGGGACAAGGAGCATGGAAGCCCCTTTGAAACCGGGAGAAGTTTTGGCCGCCCGCTGCTCTAGAAATTGAGAGGAAAGGATTACGAGATTAGTACTAACAGGATGCAGTAAATTCTCATTATGCTATTTGGAGAGAAAAGGGCAGAAAATGTCAGACAGCTCTTGAGTAGTCAAGAGAGAATACCAAATATTTACACACACGCACACGCCAACACACACACAAACACCGTTGGACGGGCAAGCGTAGAATATGTCAGGCCATTCTGGAGTTTTTTTGGGGGGGAAAGTCTACGTGAAAGCTGCAGTGTTGGGAGTTTTGGTCTTTAAGTGCAAGACAGGGAAACTCGTCTGGATTTGGCCTAGGCAAGAAGTTAAGTATTAAGTTCCTTAAACACTGAGTCCGAAATTTTCGTATTCGTCATCCTAAAAATTTGTCATGCACACAAACCTTGCACACCGAGTTCGATGCGTATTAATTAATCCATTGTGAAAAAAAAAAAAACCAGCAAAAACAATACAAAATGGAGTCTTTAAGTAGTGAGGATGATTTTGTTGTCCTCTGTCTTCTTAAAGGTCCTGTTCTTCGTGATCCCATTTTTCAAACTTTAGTTAGTGTGTAATGTTGCTGTTAGAGCATAAATAATACCTGTAAAATTATAAAGCTCAAAGTTCAATGCCAAGCGAGATATTTTATTTAACAGAAGTTCCCTTTCAAAGCCTACAGCGAACGGCCGGTTTGGACTACATCCCTCTACTTCCTGCTTTAATGACGTCACTAGAACAGTTTTTTGACTAACCTCCGCCCACAGGAATACACAAAAAAAGGGGGCGTGGTCTTGTTGCGTTTGTAGAGTGTGTTTGTCGCCATGTCGTCGAGACGCTGTTATTTTCATCCCGGAGTCAAATCACCTTTGTTTGGCCTTCCCAGGGACGCTGTACTTAGAGATCAATGGTTACAATTTATGTTTAACTCGGTTCCCGAAAATTATAATCCACATGTAAAACTATGTGCAGCACATTTTGCTGAGGACAGCTTCCTCAATCTCAATCAGTTTAATGCCGGATTCGCACAAAGATTATTCTTGAAAGATGGAGCAGTTCCCTCTTTGGAAAAATTCAACAACACCATCGTTAATTCGACAGACGGACAAAACCATATACCACAAGCTTTTATAACAGGTTGTAACATTTAACATTACAATTTAACAAATTCAAGGTAACAGCCAAACGTAAAAGTATGACAACTACTAAATAAACAGCTTACCATTGTGAAACATCCTGCAAAAGTCGTGCTTGAACAGGTTCTAATCGATCCTCTTCATCTATGTTCTCCTGGTCTGATTCCGGCTCAAATTGATAAGGTAATATTAAAGACATGTTTACAATAACACTGAGCGCATGCATCTCCACGTTATGGTAAGAGGCGTGACCTTTCCGGGCAACGTGCGCTAAGCTCCTGTCCAATCACAACACAGGAACCGCTGGCATAATCAGAACTCGTTACATATTTCTGAAGGAGGGACTTCATAGAACAAGGAAGTCATCAGCCCGTTTTTAGGACAGTGAAAACAGCGGTATACAGATAAGTAAATTGTGTGAAAAATATTGTGTTTTTTTACACGCGAAACATGAACACGTTATATTGCACACTGTAAACACAATCAAAGCTTCAAAAACACAGGAAAAACGGGACCTTTAAAAAGAGAAAGTATTGGGTCCATCCAATCCTGAGATTGTGTAGAGAGGAAGGAGAGTTCGCTGCAGGATTATCCCGAGAGATTCAAAGTGTACTTCAGGATGTCAGTGGCTCAGTTTGATGCTTTGCTAGCGATACTAGAGCCACATATTACAAAGAAGACCACCAATTTCCATGAACCAATTGATCCTGAGCAGAGACTGGCAGTATGTCTAAGGTGTGGACACTCACACACTCACACACACAACAAACTATGGCATCAGAAAGGTGCTGATAGGCATTCTGGATTTTGCTTGTATCGGTTTTCATGACGGACGGAGTTTCGGAGGCAGTGTGTAAACGCGATTGACACAACGTGAGGTCGTATTATTTTTTACGTGCGAAAATTTCAGACAAGAATGTGTGCAAGGACCTTTAGTCCACTTCATAGATATATATGGTGTACTTGCATGATAAAAGAAAATAACTTGCTCTAAAATGCTCTTTTATTTCAGAATGGTTCACATTATTCTGAGCTAAAACAATGATGCTTTTCAACCTTATTTTTCAAGTCTCTTCAAGATGTTACGACTCAGTCCTGCTGGTATTTATGGTACTTGTATTGTTATTTTTGTTATAATTGTCATTGTGTGATTATTATTATGCGCTTACCTTTTACTTATTTTTTTCTTCAGAAATTGAAGGGACTAAACTAAATGATCTGCCTGCCCACTCCTTGAATTCTTTCGCTCTCCACAAAGACATTTTAAAACAATTTACAGCCACAGAGAGGAACAAGGAAGTTTGTAGGATCTCTTTCACCACACTGAGGATGGTATTGTCATTAAAACGTTGAACTGGAACTAAAACATCTCACAGGTGGATCTTCAAGTACTCTAAAATCTCTCTTAATTCTTTTGTCAGGAGATTCATTGAGCCTACAGTCTCTATGGCTCACTCGGCACCTTAAGTAGGTTCATTAAAGCAAATTAAAGCATGCGTTTTCCATGAAATATGCCGTGCGCATGCCCAGCAAGCAACTGCATCCAATGGTTTGATAGATATACCATAATCCTTGTAAAGTGATATGTGATGGAAAGTTTTTCGAATTTCGTGCTCCAAACGAAATCAAGAAAATGTCAAAAAATAGCCGTTTCGTAAATCACCTCCTCCCCAGAAAAACGAATGCGATGGCTGACTCACCGGAGAGAATTTACAGTAGGAAACATCAGGGAAACTAATATCTGGCTGTCAAACAGATTTAACATTCAAAAACAAAACATCAATTGTCCACTGAAAATTACTTCCCATCTTAATCAGAACATGGACTAACCAAATGGTCGCTGACCATGACTTTTTGGACCCATGGTTTGGCCATAGAGTGCTAAGACTTTTACCAGACCTCCAACTGAAGTTGGTCTACAGAAAGTTCCCCAGTGTGTCTCTTAAAGGAGTAGTTCAGAATGAAAGTTTCCTGATAATTTATTCACTCCCCACGCCATCCGAGATGTTCATGTCTTTTTCTTCAGTCGAAAAGAATTTTTTGAGGAAAACATCACAGGATGGACTTCAATGGGGTCCAATGGGTTGAAGGTCCAATTGTCAGTTTCAGTGCAGCTTCGAAGTTTCTACACGATTCCAGCCGAGGAATAAGAGTCTTATCTAGACAAACCATCCGCCATTTTATAACAAAAATAAAAATGTATATACTTTTTAATCACAGATGCTCGTCTTGCACTAGCTGTGATGCGCCACACATTGCGTAATCACGTTGAAAGGTCAAGCGTGTTCTGGTACAAAAATGTAGTGTAGGGCGAAAAACTCCATCTCATTTTCTCCTCCAACTTCAAAATCATCCAACATCGTTGTTTTACCTTTCATTTATTTTTTATTTTTTTGTAAAGGCCGTTTGACTTAGTCTTTGCATGTTCGCTTTGTAAACACTAAGTCGGTTCTTCCGCCTACGTCACGCTTGACCTTTTCAACGTGATTACGTAACGTGTGGCGCATCACAGCTAGTGCAAGACGAGCATTAGTGGTTAAGAAGTATATAAATGTTTATTTTGTCTAGATAAGACTCTTACTCCTCGGCTGGATCGTGTCGAGACTTTGAAGCTGCACTGAAACTCACATTTGGACCTTCAACCCGTTGGACCCCATTGAAGTCACTATATGGAGAAAAATCCTGGAGTGTTTTCCTCAAAAACCTTCATTTCTTTTCCACTGAAGAAAGAAAGACATGAACATCTCGGATGACGTGGGGGAGAGTAAATTATCAGGAAATTTTAATTCTGAAATGAACTTCTCCTTTAAAGGGCTATCCTACCATATAAGCTACAGTAGACATACTGTATTTTCAGTTTCTTTTATTTTTCAGGCTGAACAGAAAACCAGAGAGCAGAAACATTAATGCAGACACGTGCACGTCAACACAAACACTGATCAGCTACACAGCTTTCAGGAAATGGCAAGAAAGCAGATCTAAATGGTAGCAAAGTTTTACAGTGACCACACAGACTGCAAAAACACACTGAATCAAATATATACAGACAGCGAGCAGGAGAGAGCCATAGAGGGGGGCGTGCATATATTTTTCTCGCATTGCTGAATGGATTTATTTCCTTGGCCTGACTTCTATGATTCAGCAGACAGAAATGTGGCATTTCAACAGCTACACACACACACCTTTTCATATTAACCTGCTGGTAAAGACATTGGACCGTTAGAAGTGCTCTTAATGTTTTCTATGAACTGCTTCCAGAGGGTAAAATAATCATGCCATCACATGTTCACATTAAAGTGCACTTAAAGAAGTAGAGCAAAACCAGATTTGCCTTAGTGAGCTCAGAGAGGTCTATGATGGAGTGTTATCCTTTAGCATTCCCATTTATCTCAAAGACTATTGGCCCAAGATCCTCTGGAAAGTAGACCATCTTTGCTCTTGGATGCTCAGTTCTTCAGGCGTGAGAGTTTTTGGGTCGAGATGAAAAAGATGACCATTTCAGACTGGACTTTTTCCTACATCAAACATTATTTGTAGCGCCTCCCGTCCAATAATCGCAAAGAAGAGCTTTGTGCTCTGTTACTTCTGATAAGAAACAAAGTTTTAGCTTTCAAATTCTGTGCATTTTATCACGAAATTCAAACAATAAATGACGTTTTGACGCTCTTAAATGTGACGGATCGCTGTAGCGCCTTCAAGCGGAGTCTTTTCTTCCACTTTAATAAAGTTATATCTAGAAAAACATGCATGAATATCAGAAGGTATGTTGAAAGATACAGTACAACTTACCGAAATCATGACTCATGTAATCACTCAATCTGTGTTTCAACCGCGGAAAGACGTCAATAAAACAGCTTGAGAACAATATCACTGAATGTTGCATTTATCTCAGGAAGGTTATCCAGTGTTCACCGTTTGTTTTAGTTAGCTATAAAAACACTGGAGAAGAGCTTATTTACTGTTAATTATAAACGTATGTTTTATGAAGTGTTTATGAAACCTACCGTATGTGCAACTGAGTTGTATACGAACATTTCAGCTTTTATTTGAGTGTAAATATCATATCTAGAAATAAATAGCAGTTGAATATAATAGCTCTGTTGTTAATTTTAACCTCTAATATTATAGTGCACCAAATGAGAGGTTCCCTTTATCATTCTGAAAGATAAATTTGAGAAATTTAGTATCTGTGCATCTCTAGTTTATACAAATCCAGTCAATCTCATCAGTCTTATTCCAGCGTAAAGCCGAATATAACCCTACACTTTGGTGGTAACCGTTTCTTAACTGTTGGGGAAACGCTTCATCAATACTGGAGCAATTAAAGTTCTTCCATATGGAAAGGCTGTTTAGCTAATTAAATAAGCTGAGTGAGTGAGTGGTTGAGTGCATCAAGGTTTATATGACCTCTTGGCTTCTGAGCTGGAGAAGTTTTTCTGCAATGCAGCCAAAGAAAGCCAACGACAACCAGTCGGGTTTTGACTTAAATGACAACACAAACCCAAGTAAGAACAACACTCGCTGGGTCAGCGACTGCTAGGAAAACAACTGACTCCATGCAACCAATTTTTCAGTTCCTCAAGGGATGATGGGATATAGGAGAAGGGTCTGAAAGCCAGAGTCGAGGCACAAATGAGCAGGAATCAGAACCTGTGGCTCTCATTAGGATACTTTAAACGCACGGTCGTGTCCGTGTCTCCTCATTACTATCTTCTCACTCACTCGTTCAAGCTCTTCGTCCATTTGCTGACATTTATTACAAGTCATTCTCACTGCAGCCAGTCAGGAAACCATATTGTTTGAGAATAATTTTTCTTATTTGTGTATGATATAGAGTAAATATTCAGGCTAAGCTAATGGCATGAACAGGCTTTTCGCATCTGCAAAGTCCTAATTGAAATCAAGGAATGCAAGTTTCAAGAATGTTTTAAAGGTGCAAGTATGTTTCACAGTGGTCTTTTGCAAACTCTCTGTCTCAAGCGACGTCTATATTAATCAGGATTACGATTCGATACATATGATACTGAACTCACGATACGATATTATTGCGATACTCCAAGACATTTGATAAAAGGTTAACAAAAAATGTACTGTTGATTAAAATGCTAAATTTGATATACATTGTGTGTGTAAATGAATAGTCTTGGACTTTGTGCTGGAAACCCAATGAACAATAGAGACACCAGAATAACAATATTCATGATTCTGAAGCTGAAAATACAGAATTATTTTAGACGAATATGCTTGCACTCTGTTACTGACTAGATATATTTAAAATAATGTATAGGCCACTTTTTACACAAATATTCCCCCATTGCATTATTATACATTATATTCAACATTATATATAGTAGATTAATGTAGTACTGACACTAAAACTCAAAACTAGAATTTATTCTCACACAGTAATTTTTATTTTGGGTGAACTATCCACAATACATATTGTTGCATTTTTGTATTGCGATATATTGTGACACGATGTGTTATTACACCCCAATCGGGATACATTTGAAAATGGCATTTTCCTTTCAGAAAGCTCTCCGTCCACACTACAGTTTTCCAAACATTGCTTGTCCAAAACGTCTGAAGACAAAATCATCTTACTGCGCATGCGTGAACCATAAAAATTAAAGAAGATTGTGTTTCTTAAAAGTTTTTGTAATTATTTGTAAAATATACTTGAAATTGAGTCTTAATGCGCATGCATGAGCCTTAATAAAATGTCAATGAGATGATTAAGTGAGACCAGACAAAATTAAGTTCTCATGCTATATTCTTCTATCATGATATTAGCAAAATATCCCATCACTCAATGGGACTCAATTGCTGTATGTTCTAAAATGCAATTGCCCTCATGTTTTGACAGGACAGCAATTACAAGTAAACCATCTGTCATCTTTGCAGGAATGTAATCTGAAGATTGCACTGTGAAAGTGAGTAGCACATAGCTGGCACATGCCGGAGATATCCGGGTACAATATGCGTCACATGACTAAACATGCACAGTAGTTTTCAAAAAACTGATGTTTTCACAGTTCACATGTTTTCACAAAAAAACTCTTTTCACGGGACAAAAACGCAGTTTCAGTGTGAAAAAGGATGCGTTTTCAAGTGTATCTGGATTAATGAAGATGTAGCCTTAGATTCAAGACCAACAAATGTACTCATGTTGTTAGTGGTTTTGCTGTTGGCCACTGCATTGCACCGTTTTGCCGCAAGCTTTATCCTCACCACGAGTCTTGGACAGAGATATTTCATGCTGAACATTGTGTTCATATTTGAGGTCCTGTTGTTCTTTGCTCTGACTCTAATATAATGTATAAGTATTTTTACTAATATTGGTAAAAAATGAAGAAGGTCACTTCTTTAATTAGTAAAACTTTAATAATAATAAAAAAACTAAGGATGCACCAATATGAAAACTCTGGACGATAACCGATAATTATTTACATTTAAAAGCCGATAATATATTGGCTGATAAATCTAAATCCAAATTTTTGAGAGCCTGATTACAAAAACAAAAGTATCACCATTAAAAGCCCAAGCACACAATTATAATGATGTTTTCATTATAATTTTATGTAGGCGATATGACTGACATTGCACTGAACCATATTTTCCTTTTTTCCAATCATATTTCAAGCAATTCAAAACCATCATGTTGAACAGTGCGCATCTGAAGAGTCTCAGCTGAAGGAAATAATCCATTATTTATTGGCTTTAATATATAGCCGATAACGATAACATTGAAAACGAACGTATATCGGCCGATACCGATATGGTGGCCGATATATCTCCCATCCCTAAAAGAAAATATTAAATGCACCTTTACCATTTCAAACGCATGTAGACTGGGTCAACCAGAGGGATTATTGCACGTTGAATCAAGATTTGTGGTCGGATCTGTCCGCTGTCGTTTATCGATCTGCAGTGGTTGGCAACTTACTTTCACCCCGGTGAGTATATAGTTACAACACCCTAAACTGCAGCCATTATGGGTCGAGGACTGGTTGAATGATGAATCATATTTTCCATGCTGAGGACCCGTCTGTTTTTCTGACCACAGGGATTGTGGATGAAGTTTAAACCTCCTTCATCAGGTATCCAACGTCTGTCGGGTCCTAACAGGACTCTACATCTTCTGAAGGCATGTAAATCAAACCTTTCCTGTGGAACTAAGCGGTTTTCAATAAGACAAGGTAAAGTTTACAACTTCTATGTGACAGAAACACTCACTCAGTCACTCATTTATACAAACTCGTTAAAAACAAATCGCCACATAATGGTCAAAATTCATGAATGCACCTTCATCCATATTTGTGGACTGACAGAAATGATTACAAAGTCTACACACATTTTTTCTCCACAGCTTTTCCCAGATAATTAAAAATAACAGCTGTGTTACCCTGAGATCATTCCCAAGATCCCCCAATTCCTAGAGGGACGGGTAATACTTAATGATGACATTTTCAACTTATTGTTAATGGAGCAGACACAAACTATTGGATCATGCACATACTTTTTTTTTTGTTGTTGTTGAAATTATTCCCAAATTGATTAAATGTTAAACAAACTGGTTATTTTTTTTCTATTTTGTATTGAAGATGGTTGAGTGCTGTTCTGGCCCAGAAACACACCTGCCATGCCACTACTTATCAAAAGGTAGGGACACACCTGATCTATCCCAGCATTCCTTGAACTCCACTCACAGTGTCAACCACATCATCATATACTGATCAAATTGAATGGTATGAGCCTTGGTTAGTACAACCCTTAAGGGATAATTTACTAATAACAGTAAGTTGGATGTTGGAAAAAATTTATAAAAAATTCACAATTCAGTCAGAACTGAAACTAGAGATTATTGGAGTACGTTTTAGAAGAAAATACTATTATTATCGAAGTCTTTATACAGTGGTTGTCAAGAGTCATGACTGGAGGGGATATTTGTTTTTTTATGACCACCAAACGATCAAAATATAAGGAAATATTTTAAATATGAAGGAAAAACAAAACACTAAACATTGTTAAGGTTAAATTATTTGTCAAACTATGCACAAAAAAAAAAAAAAAACACATAGAAAAGCAAAAAGCTGACAGGAAAAAGCACACATTGTCTACAACATAAACAGTTATTAATATTTCATTGGTTCTCTCTTGTTCTTGCGTGCGTTCAGAATTTCTTTGAAATTATGTCTGCACAATTTGCCATGTTTCATTGTGTTATCACAAATAAAACTCCAAGCACAACTACGCAATATGATTACTAAATCATTAAATAAATTGTTAATAATATTTAAATAAAGTGAAGATGTTTTCCAAGGCCGCACTTTTGGCCACTTCTGAACTTCAAAATTTCACATCTAACCAATGTTTCTTAACATTTGTTGTAATTATTTGTAAAATATACTTGAAATTGAGTGATAAAATACTTTCAAAGTAAATCCTTCACCATTTCTTTTTTAGTGTAGGTTTGCTTTGGACAATATCCGACTCCGTTCGCTTAAACGTAGAAAATCCATATTTGTCAAAAGTGTAAAAAAAATTGACATCTATGTGCATAAATGTTGTCTTTACTTTCCCCGCCACAAACACAGTTATTACTGAATAAAAACAGCTTTCACGTTTACCACTGTATATACAACATCAATATAAGGTTGAACCCTAACAAGCTACATTAACAAATACAAAGAGGGCTATTAATCGCCCACGACTCTGGGACGCAGACACCGCCCCTGGTTAACCAAACTTTCCACTGAACCACAGGCCTAGAGGACCCATGCACCCATAATGCCGTGCGTAAAACTGTCCAAATGAGTTTAACTCTCCCTGAAGACTCTCCTTCGTCCTTAGATGGCCAATGAGACTATCGCTCTGTTGAAACGTGTTCAAATAAAATCGGTGTGTTAAAAACCCCCGTTGATCTGATGTCCTGGGCAATGTTTGGGTGGCTTCAAATTGTAATGATGATCTTGTTTTCAAGCACAAATATCTAAAATCAACACAGTTACTTGAGATGCAAAATGACAAGATCAAGTCTTTTCTGAAATATGTGAGCTTATATGTATTGGCCAGTAGGGTCAGAAAATAAACTTGTTTTTCCTTTGACTTACATTTATTTTTCTAACCCCTATGGTGGTATTATTTCTTGTTTTATGCATTAAATTAAATTAAATTAGTTCACTTCAGAATAAAAATTAATTCTGAAGTGAACTACTCCTTTAACACACTTAATTTTGATATTTTTTTAAGAAAACAAAACTTTATCTCGTCATTTTGCTTCTTGAGTAAATATATTGCAATTTAAGAATGTTTAGATATTTCTTCTGGTAAACAAGACAAAGTAGTAAAATGCAGTTTTAGTAGGAACAGCTTTCATTTTATTGACAAAGAATTTTCTCAAAATATCTTTGTAAAAAAGAAAGAAAGAAATCCATACAGATATAAAGATATAATTACGGAAGCTTGTTTCTGCCACAGAATAAAACATTTTAGAAGATAATTGCGACTTTTTATCTCACAATCGCAAGTTACATCTCGCAATTCTGACTTTATTTCTTAGAATTGCGAGATATAAAGTCACAATTCTGACTTATTGGAGTTTATATCATGCAATTCTGACATCTTTTCTCAGAATTGTGAGATATAAACTCGCAATTGCGAGTTATAAAGTGCAATTTAACTAAAAAATGACTTTTGACTTTTAAGTAAAGAGACTGACTTTTCCTCAGAATTGTGAATTTCTTCACAATTCTGACTTTATATCACACAATTCTGAGATTTAAAGTCAGAATTGCGAGATATAAAACTCGCAATTGTGAGAAAAAAAGGTCCGAATTGTGAGATAAAAAGTCGCAATTCCCTTTTATATTTTATATTCTGTGGCGGAAACAAGCTTTCATACTTGATGCGAGTAAGTGACAGAATTTTGGTGAAAAAGCTGGACAATGTACAAATCTTTAATCTTATCATGCCAATCACATGGCATATATATCTAATGGGATCATCTTACTAAACTTGCTGCAATTCTTGCACTGCGTGTTTGTTTTCAGTCTCTCTCTCTCCATTGGAGTGATTTCACTGCTCTGGCACAGTTTACCCTCTCCATAAGGGCCCACACAGTCACAGCGAATGACACTTTTACACTCTCATTGGCCAAAATGAACAAGACACAGGACTGCACTAAGCTTTCCTTATTGGGGGAGGTGGCAGCGTAGAAAAAGACGAGCGTAGACTTTTTTTTAATTGAAAAGTAAGTGCATTTTTCTAAGGTGGACGAGCGTTCCGAGGTCTTTTCAGACATTTATTTGACATGTCACGTCATGCAGGTTGATGCCAAGTCCTGCAGAAAGTCTCTGTTTGAACTCGCTGCCATTTCCACACTGCGCTTATTCATTTGTGAAATAATTGCTGCGACCTTCAAGGGTTTTCTTTGGCCCACCTGGAAATATGTTTTTTTTTTTTTTTTTTTTTACCCAATCTTGGTTCTAATTAACAAGCTTATAAGGGCTTTGCAAGCTTTTTTTTTGCAGGACATACTTATTTTAATAGAGTTCTGTCGTAATGGCTCAGTGTGAGGTTTCCTGATGTGTCCTGTGTTTGTTTTGATGACAAGTTTATATGTTTTAGCCATCCTGGATATTTTGCTCTCTTTCACCCCCTAAAATAAAGACGAATATGTTATCCGTGATTTCTATTTTTGGTACTGAAAAGTAACTACACAAAAGGCTATTTACAGTACACACAGTATTTGGTTTGAGTTTGTTTAGACTCCGTGTGCTCCCAGCCAAAGTGCAGAGTACACTAATGCATTACTGTGGCAGACAGATGCATGTGTTCAGCTCAGCGGCTCTATTTACCCCTCAGCTGTTTTACATGGACAGGATTCAGCACAGAGGGGCTGCATAAGGGTGAATCTCACCTGAATCAAAACTTGTCCGGTCATACTTTACCAAAGTCAAAAGAAAATAATTAGAAATTGCAGTTTGCATTAGAAGAATGAGGCCAGTTTTTAGGACCATTACAATCTTACCATACACACTCTTACAAAAATCTTGGCTTATTTTTCCTATCCAAATCCTGGGTTGAGCCTTTTGGGTAGTTTTTTGGGTTATTTTTTCCAGTGTTTGGGTAGTTTTCGTGTTACCCAGCTCCTGGGTCAGACGTAACAACCCAGTGTTTTGGGTAGTTTAAATTCGTTATTGCGTGCTGCATATCGTTTAATTGTATGCAAAGCAACATACAGGGGCGCGATGTGAATCACCTAAACGAGTATTTTAAAAAGTTCAGAGGATTTAAGTGAATCCGTAATCATTAATTCATGTGTGAAGTAAAAAATAAATTTAAAAAAGCTAGTATTATAGTAAAAATGTATTAATGGGTTAAATAAACAACCCGATTTGCTAGATAAAATTAACCCAACATGTGTTCGGTCCAATATTTACCCAGCCCTTGGGTTAAAAACAACCCAGCACTTGGTATATACACTAAAAAACACTGGGTTAAAAACATAAATAATTTCTTACATAAGTATTGTTTTGCATAACAGAAATACGAATATTGAGGGGAAACTGTGCTTGGTTGTCCTCAAAATCTTACAGTGCAAATTAATCTTAATGGTCCTTAAGAAGAGTATTGGAACAATATAGTCTTTTCTTTGGGATTTTAAGTGGAATATAATCTGGATATGTTCTTGACAGGTGTCATGAGATTCACCCATGACCTGCGACCCCAGAGAGTATTGTCGGATCTGACATAAACAGATCAGAGATGCCATAAAGAAGCAATGGAGTAGATACTTTTATGCACTCGACCCATGATTCCCATAAACCTGAGCCCAGTTACAGCAGACTGCCGTCTCAGAGCTGGAGGAATGGCTCAGGATTGCCAGTAGACGTGAATGTAAAAACGACTGAATTGGAGGTCATATAATGTGAGCTTTGTCCATTAAACCCTGGCCTCATAAATACTTCCATGTCCACACGTTATGAAAAACACTCAATGGAGTCTAGACAAAAGGCAATCAGTGCAGTTGGAGCCGCTGAGCTTCCCTGATCCACACTAATGGAGTCTCCATAGTCCACGAAACTTCACCCTTCATGAAGAACAGCTGTGCCCTGAAAACCCAAAAACCCACGCCTTTCTGATGCACTACAAACACAAGAATATCTGAAAGGCCTAATATTTAAAGTTTTTTAGCTTTTAGTATGAATATGTTAGCCTTTAAGGTTATGAATAAGCTGGTGTGTTCCAAAACAATGACACAATTCGCATTTAGGAGATATAAGCATTCAAAACTTACAGTCTCTCACTTCCACTAAAATGGATCAGGGATTTTTATGACATCGCCGCTTCTCATCACATCTTTTGTCCAATCAAATGCTCTTTAGAATCTAAAGCTCCGCCCCCCTTTGCTATAAACACCACCTGACCAAAGCGACCGTTGACAGACACGCAGCAATATGTGTTGGAGTGTGTGTTCGGTTGCTCAAACGCTCAAGTTTTACTCAGTTTTCCAACTGTACGTTGGTCAAGAATGAAATGAATGAATCCTCTACTGTTGAATCCAACGTATCATCCGCGCTCGGATTCGCTTCCATGGTGCCGTCAGTCTGTGAGCTAAACTAAACTAAATGCCATTGGCTATTTGAAAAGGGGGAGGAGCCATTCAATATGTCCTGCCTTAACTTCCTGTTTCAGTGGAAATTACGTCAACGAATCAAACAAAGCTGCGCAATCCAAGGCACTTCAGTGGGGCTTTAAATTGTTTTGTCTGAAACGGTATTGTTAAAAATTTAAATCCACACTCGCTCATGTTTCAAACCCATATGACTTTCTTTCATTTGTGAAATACTAAATATTTAGCAGAATATTTACATAGTTCGTCGTCTTACTTGACATTAATCCCTGTTAACTAGGGATGCACCGATAGCATGTTTTAAGAATGATACCGATTTTAACAAACAATTATTGGCCGATACCAATATTTGTCACTTGCTCTCTTATTTAAACTTTTGTCATTAAAATAGATCTTGTTTTGACCACAAGGTCGTGGGTTCGATTCCCAGGGAATGCATGAACTAATGAAATGTAAATCTTGTAAAACATACAGTGTTGCTTTGGATAATTGCATCTGCCAAATGCATAAATGTAAACGTAAAGGGAAGTGTGTGAATGATGTAGTGGGAATGTTTCCAGCATTTGTGTGTGTGTGTGTGTGTGTGTGTGTGCGTAAGTCTACTCAGGTGTATATTATGATGTCAGAGCAGGTGTGGCACTCTTATAATGTTAGTCTCGGGACACATGTGGTGAGATTCAGCTCATTTCCACAGCATTCATCAGTCATGCACATTCAGAGAGAGAGAGAGAGAGACACACACACACACACACACACACACACACACACACACACACACACACATACACACACACGCCACAGAGGGCCTTTCAGTCATGTAGGGCATCTCGGGTGTGATGCAGTAAAGTAAACACGATGAAGAGTGTAAACATCTTTCAGCTGTAATTGCTGGTCTACCACTCAGACCTCACACAAGCACTCACAAACACACACACACTCACGCTCACAAACAAACATGGACACAAATGTTCTATGTGTGGTTTACGTGGCAACATGCAGCATAATCCATTAACAGATACACATACACCTGCTGCCAGGTGTGTGTTGGGTAGGTTTAGGGGTCGGGTTAGTGTGTGTGTGTGTGTGTGTGTGTGTTGGGTAGGTTTAGGGGTCAGGTTAGTGTGTGTTTGTGTGTGTGATGGGTAGGTTTAGGGGTCGAGTTAGTGTGTGTGTGTGTGTGTGTGATGGGTAGGTTTAGGGGTCGAGTTAGTGTGTGTGTGTGTGTGTGTGTGTGTGTTGGGTAGGTTTAGGGGTCGGGTTAGTGTGTGTGTGTGTTGGGTAGGTTTAGGGGTTGGTTAGTGTGTGTGTATGTGTGATGGGTAGGTTTAGGGGTCAGGTTAGTGTGTGTGTGTGTGTGTTGGGTAGGTTTAGGGGTCGGGTTAGTGTGTGTGTGTGTGTGTTGGGTAGGTTTAGGGGTTGGGTTAGTGTGTGTGTATGTGTGATGGGTAGGTTTAGGGGTCAGGTTAGTGTGTGTGTGTGTGTTGGGTAGGTTTAGGGGTTGGGTTAGTGTGTGTGTGTAGGTGTGTGTGTGTGTTGGTAGGTTTAGGGGTCGGGTTAGTGTGTGTGTGTGTGTGTGTGTGTGTGTGTGTGTGTGTGTGATGGGTAGGTTTAGGGGTTGAGTTAGTGTGTGTGTGTGGATTTAGGATTTGGTTGAGGGTTAGTTGCATGTAATTATGCATAATTTACTGTTATTACTACGGTAAGTACATGTAACCTATGTAACAAGGACACTGTAAAATAAAGTGTTACCGGGAACTTTCTAGTTTTACCGGACTGTGAAAAGTGCAGTAGAAGAGCTGCTTGCTTTTAGCGCATGATGAAGGGGAAATACTTTAACTGTATCCAATCAAACACTTTGGCCAATCCAATTATGTAGTTACGAAGGCATCTCAGGTGCGGCACTCGGCCCTGGTCTAAACACGGGAAAATAAACCAGCTCCTGCTTTGTGGTTTCCATGTGCGCATGAGGAAGAGAAGCCTAAAACCCTGCATCAATAAACAGCAGTGGCAATCTAGAGACCCGGGGCCTCATTTATAACCGTATCGCACAAAACAGGCCCTGAAAGAGCCGTACGCCACTTCCGACGCATAAGTTGTGATTTATAAAAACAAACTTGACGGGAAAATTTGCGAAACCTGCAACCAAACTCGACGAACATCTGGAGACGGAGCAGTTTGGCGACACCGATGGTGAGCTGAGGGACTGATGAAGGAAAACCACTTTGAATCTTCATTATGAGTCCTAATCATAAATACAGTGCATGTTCACAATAACAGTTTAACATATGTTACAGTTTAAAAAAATTATGATTTAAACTGTTTTAGATCTGATATACACATTTAGATTAAATATGCCATTCTCGTTAATGGAGTTAAGCACTTAAATGACATAAAATCAAGTTACAAAAAAATAAAAAATTCTAATAAATAGAATTATTTGTAGTGTTATTATATCGCTGCTTTTGAACTCTTTTCCTGTGGCATGCTGTGTTTTAATGTTTGCTTATGATAATGGCAGAACTCATGGGGCCCTATCTTGCACCCAGCGCAATTGACTTTGTACACCGACGCATGTATCATTCCTATTTTGCACCCGAAAAGAGGAGGCGTGTTCCGGCGCAAACGTTCCCTGGTGCTATTTTGCAGTTCCAGAAAACAATTCCGCCACAGACCAGGAAAGTGTTCAGATGCTATTTTAAGGGCGCATGCTTGGCCATAATGTAGCGTGTGCACAACGCACATACACTTTCCTTCTCTCATCTACACAGATGCATCAGTTGACATTTTTGCAAACCATACATAATTACAAGGAAAAATATTCCACATGAGGGAAATCATTGTTGTGTCCATGAAGATAAATCTAACTTACACATTCACCAAAATTATTACACGACTGTTTAACCGAAGCTAATCTGGGTGTGTTTCTCCATCCCCATACAATGTCACTTCTCTGTGTTTTACGGCCCTGACGAGAACGTCGGTCTCCTCGGCTGTGAACCGCTCCTGGCGTGCGCCTGGCAAATCCGCCGTTATAATAGCAAGCGCGCCTACTCTTAAAGGGAATGTGAGATGTCGCTCTGATTGGTTTATTTCACGTTACGCCCAAACCACACCTATGAGTAATGAAGCTACTTCAGACCAACACATTTTAGATTTGCGTCGAGATCCGACCACAAAGTTACTTGCGTTTGGCGTTTGATACTTGCGTTTCAGATCGTTAAAATAGGGCCCATGGTCTGAGAAAGTATTTTCACGCAAATAATAATCAATAATGCACGATAAGGCCTATCTGTTTCCATTAAAAATGTAAAGCAATTAAAAATACTATTTGGCCAGTGGAAAAAAAACTTTCTCTGAAATGTATTTTATACTATTTTATTTATTTATTCAGTAACAAGGCAAGGATAAACGATTTTTAGCAATGTAATGTGACGCACATCCATATCTAATGTCTTGCACCGTTAAACATGGTGTCACGTGGATGAATATGCATATGCAAATGATATGCAGATGAGGATATGCATAGTAAAACGAGGCGTTGTAAGCTACAGATATGGTTATTTCGGGGAGAAGCGTGCGCACAATCTTCCGCTGACTGGGATTTATAAAGGGAATTTTGCGCAGGCTCTGGCGTACGCACACTTTTATAACACTTTATAACTTTTATAATAAGTCATTTTTGGCTTTTGGGCGCACGTACACTTTTCGTAAGGATCCTACGCAGTTTTATAAATGAGACCCCAGGCCACAGAGGTGATGAACCATCAAAGAACGGAGAACTTCACCAAAGCCACGATCCTTCTCAGTGTCACCTGAAACTTTATGAAAACCGGGCCTCATATATGGTGTATGAAATAAAGCCATGCTCTCTGAGAGTTCTTCAAGGTTGTCCACGTCTAGTTCGGTTGATCTGCGTCAGAAATGGGTTTAGAGATCAGATCTGGGCGATTTTCCAGAGGCAAGTGAAGACCTTGCCTAAAAGATTGAGTTGCTGCTTACAAAGCCTTTCCAGTTATCACAAATTATGTCCAGTCCTCCTGCAAAAACAGACAGACCTCCAGATGTCCAGATTTGTCCGCTCATCTCAGGGAAAGCTTTATAAGCCACAGTTACCTGCTTTTTTCATCTTCTGTTGATGGTAGATTGTGAAATCACCCTATTTACCCAAGTAACCCTATTTACTTTATTAATACACTTACTGTTGTCTTCATAATCTTTCACCAAAATGTAATAACCTCTGAAATGACTTTTCTATTCAGCTATATTATCATTTCTATTCTTCAATGATCATCAGTGATCTCCAGTCATTTAAGTGTGAATGCAGCATTGATTAATGTTAGTATAAATACATTGCTGTTGCACATGATGTAGCATTTTTGCAACAAGCAAGAAGCAAAAATAGGTTATGAAAGCTGTAGACTTAAGTAAAAGTTCAATCAAAAACATAATGTTCATTTGTTGTACAGTCATATATACGTTTACTGATCTCACGCAAAAGATGTTTCACACTTTTATCACTCTGTATTTTTCAGTAAATATCTAAACATTCTTAAATCAAAGTATGTACTTGAGAAGCAAAATTACTTAAGGTTTTCTAAAAAGAAAATTTAAGTTTATATTTACATTTTTAATTAAGTCAAGTTTTGTTTTTCAAGTTTGGCAGATATTTGTTATTGTTTCATCCATAAAGTAATTTAATTTTGATGAATTTTACGGAAGACTTTATGTCCTATGTCATTTTGCCTCTCAAGCAAATAGGATTTAAGAATGTTTAGATATTTTGCTGAAAAACAAGACAAACTTTTTTTTTTTTACTGTCTCATCAGACTTGAAACCGCAAGAACTATAGAAGTTTGATTCATTTAAAAGCCGATAAAGTTAAAACATCTGCTTAAGTCATAAAATAATGCCTGTATTCTATGAAGAGTCATGATTGTATTTAGAAAATGTAGGTTAGTGTAAAGCACAAACATATTTGAGGGACCTGGAGAGACTGTAATGATGTCTAGATGGGTTTGGGTAAACATCTCTGTCTGGTCTGTGTGAGACTGAGCAGTGTTGCTCTCGTTTAGCTCTCGTTTAGCTCTCGTTTAGATAATTAAAGCAGTGCTCGTCTGCCAGCAGGACAAACAGTATCAGCCTGTACTGTGAGGAAAGACTTCACACTGTGCTTGTGAACATGAGCAGGTTGAGGCTAATTTCTAGGGAACATCACAGCCATGGAGTGTGTGCAGTG
The DNA here is from genome assembly GCF_951802725.1 of Rutilus rutilus. Classification (NCBI taxonomy): domain Eukaryota; kingdom Metazoa; phylum Chordata; class Actinopteri; order Cypriniformes; family Leuciscidae; genus Rutilus; species Rutilus rutilus. Next base: position 1,262,203 of record NC_140212.1, read on the forward strand.
CTAGGGCAAATCAGGAATATAAAGGGGCTTTCGCACCGGATAGTTTCTAGGATCTAGGATCTCGCCACCAGGGTGTTTCCCCGAGAACTAATGGTTCCCTTAGGAACGTTTTCCTGGTTGCGTTCGCACCGCCAGTAGGAACTCTGAAGTGACGTGAGACACGCTTGTTGTTGGGACTTTTATTTTGACGGCGCTGAGAACGACTGAACACACAGCGCTCGCATTCTCCTGTTCATTAGTGTACGATCTGTCTAACAGCTCTGACTAATACATTATTAGATAGAACTGTTATACGTAGATAGTAGACAGTAATGAAGAGGTATTAGCGTATGCCGTGTGGTTTATATCTAGTGTCGCTAGCTGAGCAGAAACACATAATCATGTTTCTCTTGGTCTCCTCAAAAGTTGTGTTGGATTTTCTCCTCAGTGTAAAGATTAAGAGGTCCGTCTATCACAGTTTTACATGTCCGTAGAGTTAGTTTGTGGAGTAAATATATAGGCTATAATCTGTGCGTTGACCTTTTTTTAAAAATGGCGGGTGCTTATGTTTCGCGTGCGTTCGGCCAATCAGCGAACACTAACGTCCCGGATAGTTCCTATAGTGCTGGTTTAGACCGACTCTGAAGTACGAGATAAATTAAATATTATTGCCTTAAAATATCTTGAATGTAACTCCTGCTTCATTTAGTATACGCGGTTCTATGAATATTCAAATGAGCCCCGCCTCCACTCACTCACTCAGCTCAGAGATCCACTGGTTGACGATCACACGTTGATCTGATTGGTTACAAGGTAGTTTGTGACGTCAGAAACCAGCGATTTCAAAGCGTGTTTTTGAGACTGTCTTTGGTTCACTGCAGTTTTAAGGAGGAAATACTCAGCAATGGTATCGACTTATGAATTTACACACGGTTTGTCTTAAAGCATATTAAAAACACCACATAGACATAAAAAAAAAACATAAAAAACTTGATTTCCACCAAATTTTTATATTTTAGGTCACAAATCCAGCAGTTTTAGGTGCAGTCTGGAGCACTAAGAAGACGAAAATACTGAAAAAGAAAATCAAGTTTTGCGGTGCATGAAAAGTATATAGGAGACATCAGAAGTGTGTAGGTGTCATTAGGACAGTGCAGGGGACAATATGAACATGTGTAGTGAATTTATAGCATTTGAACAGATGTTTAAGGTAAGGCTGACCATTATGAAGGCTGACCTTTCTTGTATCGCAGCATGTTTTAAATCTTGATTTCTAGAACTTCAAGAGAAAGTCTCACAAGTATAGGCTTTCAGTTTCAACATGTGCAGGAAAACGTCAGGTTAAAGGCTGAGAAGGCGTGTGATCTCTCGCCGAGGGAAAACGGTTGTGCCCTTCTCTCCCCTGTTATCTGTCACTGGCAAAGATTCTTTCATTTCCTCTCAAAAGTCTCCGTTTGCACACCAGCAGGAAAAAATAAATCTTTCAGAGAGCGCACACAATTTTAAAATACTAACATTTATTTCTAAAAGTTATAATTTATCCTCAAAAATATGCAGCGAGTCCAAAACCATCAGAAAAAAAATCTAATTATTTCAGTGCTCCAAAAGAAATGTTCCCTCTCCTGCCAGGCGTAGGAGAAAAAGTTCTGCTGATTACAGCAAAACCTGTAGTTCTTAATGTCGTTCTTAATTTTTGCCAATAGCATTTCGTCAGATAACATCGGACCTGGAAGCACACGCTTCAAAAAATGATGTTCTTCCTCAGTATTTTTGTCTTGTTGTTCAGTACAAAAATCGAAACATTCTTTTTTTTCCTGGAAAAATTATATCCAGTTTCCAAAAAATGGTTTGTTTTAGTAAATGCATGTTTAAATCAGTGCTGATGTGTTATTAAGAACAATCTGAGGAGCGCTGGGGCGTGCTATCGAAAATAATTACACAATGCAATGATCTTTATGAATGCTGGGAAATGCTTGGCCTAAATCTATGGATGATTGTCAGCACATCATCATACTAGAGTTGATGTTGGACGACGCTCACAAAGAACAGCCTTCTATCGGAGTTTGTGGCGCTTTCACTGATTTAAGTGGGTATCTGGAGTCGAGCGAAACCAAAACAATGGTTGATGTTTCAATAATGTTGACTCAGAAAGAAACCCAAGCATTTGATAAATATACTAGCTGGATGAGTTCATTTTAATTTCTATGTAGACAAGCTTAAAATTTACTAGGTGAGAGAAAAGCAGCATCATTGTCTCGGAGAGAGAAACCGAATTATAGGATAAAGATAATGTCTGAGAACTAGAACCAAAGCAATCAAATTACTTTTGCTGGTTTACAGTAGATGGCTATGGGAAAACAGTCATTTTCAGGGAAAAACGTGGGAATGAAACGCAGTCCAGAATCTTGAGGCAACATCATTCAAGAGCCTGAAGTGTTGAAAGCTGGAAACGACAGTGGTTTGGACTTTTATTTGGATTTATTTTAATAAGATAAAGCAATTTTAACTGTAGACAGATTGTCTCAAAGCGCGACCTTTAGGTGTTTTTGTGTACAAATTTATATTGCTCATATTAGGTATTAAACCTTGGCATATCCACAATATTCTTGAGTTTCGCATGGGCAAGCGCCACTTAAATGTTCTTCACAGAATGTAAAAATCTAGTTTTTATTACTCTCAGACCAAGAGCTTGCAAAATAAAAGCAAATCAAAGGTGAAATATGAGGACAGGTGAAGAAAAGTCAGTCTGTGGCTAAAAAAGCAATAGTGATCACAACTGATGTAGTGAAACGCTGATACTCTGAAACATAGGTGCTGGGCCATTTAGTGCTTTAAAAACAAATAAAGAACGGTAAAATCAATCCTTTTTGAGACTGGAAGCCAAAGCTAGTGTAATATGCTTGCTCTGACTGGCTTTTGTTAATAACCTGGCCGCAGTTTTTGCACAAGCTGCACTCTGTCTGTTTTTTTAGGCAGTTACATAAAAAGTGCATTACAGAAGTCAAAGTGAGAAAAGACAAAGGCATATGTCTGCTTTTTTTTCTTTTTTCTTTGCATATTGCAGTAGGTCTGATGCAGACGTTTCTCAACTAGAGAAAAGTTTTTCTAAAAACAAACTTCAGTCTTGACTGTCAAAGACCAGAAATATAATGTTCCCTTTATTTAGTATGGATCAAAATATGTTAAATTGGTGCATTCCTGTACACTCTAAAAAATACTGGGTTGTTTTAACCCAAATTTGGGTCAAATATGGACAAACCCACCTGTTGGGTATGTTTCACTCAACGGTTGGGTTTGTCCATATTTGGCCCAAATTTGGGTTAAAACAACCCAGTATTTTTTGGAGTATAGCTCAAACAGTAGAGCTTGGCGCTCGCAATGCAAAGGTCATGGGTTTAATTCCCAGAAAATGCACTGATAAAATATATATGTTGCTTTGAATAAATGCATAAATGTAAACCTTGTATTTTGATAGGTGACTATCAAAGTCATTGTTATGCACATCCATTTTGCATTCAGATACAGTAGATTTGGGACCTTTACATGTCCTGCAGTGCAACATGCTTTGATCTTTAATTGATTTGCTAACATCTTTTATAATTATTATGCCGTTTCATGACCTTATTAATTGAGACTGCATGGAATATTTGAGCATCTGAGGAAAATTATAGATCCTTGTTTGCAATATGATTACCAAACTTATATAAATCTACTGTTCAATTCAATTGTTAACCAGTTGAAACGGTTCAGTCTAGAAAAAGACCAATTGAGGGAAATTCCAGGCCTCCTAAAAGACCCCGAAATATTCTTTGTTGTAATTGAATCAGTGTGTAATTTAAGTGCTCTGTTAATATCAAAAGCATAAGACATGATCTGTAAGTAGTGAAAGTCAGTGGTTTGTGTTTAGTTTATACGTGTGCATGAATACAGATTCGGTAACATTCAGATGTTCCTGGAAATCTTGCGGATGAAGAGCTCACAATGAGAAGTGCAGAGTTGGATGCGCTCGGAGGGACTGGAAGCAATAACCAGAAGTCAGAGACATGGATCATTTCTCTATCTGCTAACGATCTTGACAACTGACTTGCTCATTTGTTTTCCGCCTTGTCTTTGGATTTGAAACCGGCGGTGGAAAAGTGAAGGCTAAACCATGAATTGGCTACATGTACAGTAGCTGGACAGCTTGGGATTTTCCAGGGTTTAGTGCGAACAGAAGCGGTTCTCAGGGTAGCACAAGGACCTTGCTGTGATTTTAAAACAAAACATCAAAATAATTATCCTAAAAAAAAGATCTTGTAATCTTTATAGCTTGTGCTAATAATAATTAAGGATAATATAAGACATACTACTGACTGTAAGTAACTTTGTAACTGCATGTCAACTAAGTCATTACACTAAAAAATTCTGGGTTAAAAACAACCATTTCTGGGTTATTTGTCAACCCAGTGCTGGGTAAATATTGCACAGAACACATGCTGGGTTATTTTTACCCAGCCTGTTGGGTTTTATACATTAACCCAATTGCTGGGTTGTTTTTTGGCAGTGCTGGGTCAGTCAATTTCATTTTGAAGGTTTTTCATTTTAAATTATATGAATGCACTCTAAAATCTCTTATATATATATTATAAAGTCAGAATTGTGAGCTATAAACTTGCAATTGTAAGAGATAAACTTAAAATTCTGACTTTGTTCTCAGAATTGCATGTTAATATCTCTTATATCTCAGACTTTATAACACGCAATTTCGACAAGTATATCACGCAATTCTGACTTTATTACACGCATTTGTGACTTTATATCTAGCAATTCTGAGAAATAATGTAAATAATGTAAAATAATGAAAAAGATGTAAACTCGCAATTGTGAGATAAAAAGTCGCAATTATCTTTTAAAATGTTTTATTCTGTGGCGGAAACGAGCTTCCATAGCAGGCTGAACCCAGCATTTGGGTTAAAAAATAACCCAATAAATTGACCCAGCAGGCTGGGTTAAGAAATAACCCAGCTTTTTTTCAGAGTGTAGAGAGTTAGTAGACTGTCTGCTTAATATCTGCTAGCACTTTATTTTGATGGTTTATAATAAACTGATATTGGTACTCTTTCGCAGTAAATTGATGTATTTAAATATATATATGTTGCTTTTATTGTAGATTGGTGAAAAATATAAGCAGTATGTCTTTTTTGTTGCAGAAAACATTCTGAATTACGCTTCACGACAGACATTTTTCATGGATGCTTGGACAAATCGATAGGTGATTCTTGATGCCCTGTAAACTATGGAAGCTTTCATTGTGGGTAAGAGTAACACTTTCAACATGTTAATTTGTGCAGAACTGGTGATTTAAAGAATTCTCTGCTAATGTTAAAAATAATGAACTTGTGAAATTAGATTTTAAATGTATTTGTTTGCTTTGCAGACAAATCAGCGCAGTAAAAAACCCCAAAGTGGCGAGGGAGAGGTTGACTGAAGTCGTATTTTACTGCGCTGTGTGTTTTATGATGTGGTTTTCTCAGGGCCATGTTTCCTCCACACAGCCACTCAAACGGAGGCAAAAATAATGAGTACAACTGCAAGTCGAGTGAGTAACATGGAGAAAAACCCCCAGCACAATTAGGTGAATTAAATTCTGTTCAAGCCGAGTCTGATTTCCTCCATTAAAGTGAGCAGGGGATTCATTTTATAGAGCAGAACCGTCCCAGTGAATATCCCTGGCGTCAAAATAGCTGCCCTGTCGCCTAGCGCACAACTGTATTTTAAACAACTTGATTAAGTTGAAATAACCACCCCACCCGAAATGCAATGAGTTATTACTGCAAAGTACAGACGGCTTTACACCCCGCTGGCAAAGCAAACACACAAATGCCACATTGCTTTTTTGCTGGAATGCTCAAAGGTTTTAGCGTACACATCAGTAAATACAATAAATATTCAGAATTACTGATTTAATGACGCTATCAGTTGAGAGCAAAATGTTAAAGACAATCATTTTATCCCTTAAAACTCATCTTTGATCACTAAAATGACATATTTAAGTGTTTTTTTCCCATTCTTCGTGCCTTAAAATAGCTTGAATGTAACTCGACACCCTTGCCTCATTTAGTATACGCGGTTCTATGAATATGCAAATGAGCCCCGCCTCCACTCACTCACTCAGCTCAGAGATCCACTGGTTGACGATCACACGTTGATCTGATTGGTTACAAGGTAGTTTGTGACGTCAGAAACACCAGCGATTTCAAAGCGTGTTTTTGAGACTGTCTTTGGTTCACTGCAGTTTTAAGGAGGAAATACTCAGCAATGGTGTCGACTTATGAACTTACACATGGTTTGTCTTAAAACATATTAAAAACACCACATAGACATAAAAACAACATTAAAAAATGGATTTTCACCACAGGGCGACTTTAACTGAATTGAGCTGAATAATGACACCAACTTTCCAGCATCGTCACTGTTATTGAACTGAACTGAATCAACATTGAACTGACTTGATCTGAATAATGACACTGTTGTCTTCTGTAGAGCTGCTTTACAGCTGAAATTAATTTGTTGCGTATTTGATGAGCTTCGCATCATTAACACTGTTTTTTTTCCCCCCTCTTTTTATGATGTCACAACTTCGTTTAATCCAAACTAAACACCCTAAACATAGACGAGACCAGACAACTAAGATCAGAAACTTAAATACAAGAGACAAACAAGGTAATCAATCATACACAGCTGAAAAGAATGACAAATCAAATTAACATGACAACAAACTAACGGTGCAAACTGAAACCAAAGTCCATGTGATGAGTGTGTGTGACACATTACTGCGCAGATGATGTGCCTTATAGTCGCGTTTTGCAGATTAGTGCTGGGCGATAAAATAGTTTACATTTTCTTGGCAATATTAGCAATCAAGCCGCTGAGATTTGCTATATTGTAAACACTTACTGATATATCCAATTTTATGTGAAGATCTGGGCAATAATAATTACATTTTGTGATGATATAAACTATCAAGCCATTAAGATTTGCTATGAAGGGGCGGGGCCTGGTTGAGTTAGCTAGTAGTGTGTTAAACTGGTGGTTATGGTAAGGGGCGGGACATTTCCCAAACACACTCAGTGCTCGACCAATCACAACACACTGATCCAGCCGACCAATCAGAGCACAGTGTGCTTTTCAGAAGGAGGGGCTTCATAGAGACAGGAAGTGAACAGAGCGTTACTGACAGACTGGGAAGAGAGGAGCTGCAACAATGGAGAATATGAGGAGAATAATCAACATTAGAGCAGGAAAACCTGTTCTAGTAGAGCCTGAAACTACATTAAGACTTTGAAAAAAGACATTTCTCTTTATATAGAACATTTTTGGCTTTAAATTTGAGTCGAGAACTCTAGGGTTTCTATATGGAGCCCCACTGAACCTTTTTTCTTACAGTAATTAATGTGAAGTGGCTGCTCTGTGATTCCCCGGGTTGTGTGAACGGTGTGTGTGTGTGTGTGTGTGTGTGGGAGAGACAGCCAGTCTGTTGACACTGGGCGTCTCCGCGGAAAAACAGATCGTCTTGCTGACTCTTCGTCAGACATCAGCCGCCCCCCCCCACCCTACAAACTGCAATTGAATGCAGCTGTGTGTGTGTGAGCTGATATCTGTGGGGTCTCGAACCCTCACACTCACTGTTTATCACTGAAGAGTGTGTCTGAATGCTAAAGAGACCCTTCTGAGACAGAGAAACACTACAGTATACACTTCATCCAGCCTTCTGGTGCCTTATTGTGACATTGTGCTGTTGAGTGGGTGGATTTTATTTGGCACCAGACGCTTTAAATTCCCAAGTCAGCACAACAAATAGCAAAAGACAAAAAAACAAAAACCCATTAAACAGACCAAATCAAACTCAGACTGGGATACTTGTTCTATTCAAAAGTGTTTATCACTCTTATATTTGTGCAATTATTATATTATTACCATGTCAGGGAAGATTAAGTTGGAGATCATGCTTAGAAACCGAGGAAACAAACACAGGAAACTAGTGTTGCATCCCAATTCGCATACTCTCTGTCCTCAATAGGATTGAAAACTAGAATTAATGTGTCCCAAATTATAGTTATGTTGGAATGAGTATTTCAAAGATACCCGGATGGTCTACTTTTTCCGGTTAGAATCCGAAGTGCCGATCCGTGCAAACTATTAACGGCTAATATTGCCCACAACTTCAATTAGAACTACAAACATGAACAAAAAGTGCTTAAAAACTACAAACATGGCGGATGTGCGAGACGGTAAAGTAGAGAGCTATATATAAAGCGGTTTAAGTGATTAATAGTCAGTATCTAACCTGACAAAAAGATATTTATTCGACGTTATCCACATATTTCATCTCCAACAGCATTGTGAAATTTTTGCATAAAACTAATATAACAGGAACAGGAAAAAACGTTAAAATAAGAGACTCTGAACAGAAATGAAAGATTATACAGTCATTTTAGTTTAATTTTAGTCATATTTTTAATAGTCTGAATGTAGTTTGTGATGAGTTATTACTGCAAAGTACAGACGGCTTTACACCCCGCTGGCAAAGCAAACACACAAATGCCACATTGCTTTTTTGCTGGAATGCTCAAAGGTTTTAGCGTACACATCAGTAAAGACAATACATATTCAGAATTATTGATTTAATGACACTATCAGTTGAGAGCAAAATGTTAAAGACAATCATTTTATCCCTTAAAACTCATCTTTGATCACTAAAATGACACATTTAAGCGTTTTTTTTTTCCTTGAAAAAACATTCTTCGTGCCTTAAAATATCTTGAATGTAACTCGACACCCTTGCCTCATTTAGTATGCGCGGGTTAGTACTTTTAGTACTTTTTCCGGTTAGAATCCGAAGCGCAGATCCGTGCAAACTATTAACGGCCAATATTGCCCACAACTCATTGCGCGTTGGACGAGGATTCGATTAGAACTACAAACATGAATAAAAAGTGCTTAAAAACTACAAACATGGCGGATGTGCGAGACGGTAAAGTAGAGAGCTATATATAAAGCGGTTTAAGTGATTAATAGTCAGTATCTAACCTGACAAAAATATATTTATTCGACATTATCCACATATTTCATCTCCAACAGCATTGTGAAATTTTAGCATTAAACTAACATAACAGGAACAGAACAATTTTTAAAATAAGAGACTCTGAACAGAAATGAAAGATTATACAGTCATTTTAGTTTAATTTTAGCCATATTTCTAATAGTCTGAATGTAGTTTGTGACGAGTTTACAATTGGTTTTGCACTCCGTTTTCAGGCCCGGATTTAAAAGACTATTAATAGTCGTAATAATATTACCGATAGTCAATAGTCAAAACGTTGCACTTTTTTGCATCCCAGTTTCTACATTGTTCTACCAATCCAAAATGATTACAACAGACTGACACCTGACATTAAACAAATACAGATTTTATTTATTTATTTATTTTTGCTCAGTGCGGCCCATCGTTAGAGAGAGAAAAAGCTGCCATATTGAGTCAGACATGTTTTTCCTCTGCGGTGTAATTAAACGAAATCTATTGGTTTTTAAACCATCACCACAGACTTGAAGCAAACACACATGACACCCAAACAAACCCACACACACTCTTCATGCACACAGAAAACAAATACCCACACACACACAAACCACATGCACAAAAATAAACACACCTACACACACATACACACGGGATGGTTTGCATGGTCACTTTTACTGAGACCCAGCAAACACATGCAGCGAACCTCAAACAGAGAGAGTGAATTCACATGAAATTAAATCAGTTCACTAGAACTTGCACGATTTTTTGAATTGTGAGTATTTTCATAATGATTTAGCATTTTTTTATTGTACTTATTCTGTATTAAACTAAAGTCACAATGCAAAAAAATAAATAAATGAACACTACAGTAAGGTCCCATTAGCTTATGTTAGTTAATGCATTAATTAACAATGAGCAATACATTTGTTAAAGTGTTTATTACACTTTGTGAACGTTAGTTAATAAAAACAGTTAATAATACTAAGTTGTTTGTCCATATCAGCTCAGGTCCGTTAAATAATATAATAACAGATGGACATTTCTGTATTAATAATGTATTAGTACATGTTGAGCTTTGCATTCAACTAAGAACAATTAAAGTATTTTTCATTGTTTATAAGTCGCTTTGGATAAAAAAAAAGTCTGCTAAATGATTAATTGGACATTTCAGTTCATATTAACCAATGAAGTTAACTAATGTTTACAAATGAGACCTTATTTTAAAGTTCTAACAAAAAAACGTTTCATTTTTGAAAATAAAACAAGCAGTCTATTAACTACTAAAGCCAATATTTGAAATGTCTTTTCAATGCCACAATATTGTTTAAAGTCAATAAGGAGCTTTTCTCAGCAAATATTGATATGCAGTTAATTATGATTTCATTTTGATTAATGATCATCTCATGTTATATATATATATATATATATATATATATAAGCACATACATACATACACACACACAGGTGTGTGTGTGTGTATATATATATATATATATATATATATAAATATATATATATACACACACATAAATACATACATAAATGTTTGTATGTATATGTATATATATATATATATATATATATATATATATTGCATTCTGGTAATGGAGGGTGTGCTTATTTTGTGATGAAAAATATAAATTAAATTATAATTACAGAAAATTACATAATTAAATTAATGCATAAAATATCTCAATAAAAATAATAAATATAAAATAATAAAATTATATTTGTTCATTTGTAATTGAAAAATAACACTTACAGTATTTTAAGAGCATCATAATGTCACAATGAAAAAAAAAAACCAAGGGTTTATGTATATTGCAAATTATTATTTACATTTTTCCTATTGTTTCTATATTTAATTCTGATGCAGTATGACCTAGACGTGTGTGTGTGTATGGGCTTCACCTAGATATGCCTGGCTGATACAGATGCTAGACGTCTGGGAAAAAGACGACAGATGATACATCTGCACTTAGTGGCTATTCAGAACCAGTGTGACCCACAACAGCCCACATTTATCCACACAACACTCAGATCTCTCCCACTCTATCCTGAACACATGTGTAACCGTCCCTGTTTTTAGCCCGTCGTTCCCCCCCGATGGTCTGAGTCCGGTCCAAACGCAAGCCCATGACATCAGCACGGCATCCCAGAGTTTACAGTATATAAAGCCCAGACTGACAGAACTCGAGCCTGTGTGTGTTGGCAGAGCGCAGGGCATTTGTGGTGATGGCTGAGGTTTAGCGTAATCAAGGGTTGGAGCATTAGAGAGACAGACAGAGCGAGTGAGAGAGAGAGACAGAAGAGAGTGGGTTACGGTTCGAGTAACGCTTGACACTCTAATGGCTGCGTGACCCCGATGTGTTTATGCTGAGATTTGTACAGCTTTTAAATTGAAACAATTAATTCCTATGGAGCCCTTCACTTTAGATGTGAAAAATTGCATCGCAACGTATCACCCTTTTAAATACGGTTACATTTCAGCAACAAGTTATATTTTGCATTAAATAGCGTATTCTGCTTTTCTCCATGTTGCTGTTTGAGTATGAAAAAGGTTTCAAAGTAATTCTCTATATCAGTGTCAGTGTTTCTGAACTCCTGAAACGCCTCCATTGTGGTCTTGAGTTTCTTCCGGGAACTAACACGTCACAATATTCCTCATTTAAATAATTAATACGCAGAATAAAGGGGCGGGGCCTGGTTGAGTTAGTCAGTAGTGTGTTAAACTGGCGGTTATGGAAAGGGGCGGGACATTTCCCAAACACACTCGAAACACTCGACCAATCACAACACACTGCTCCAGTCGACCAATCAGAGCATAGTGTGCTTTTCAGAAGGAGGGGCTTCATAGAGACAGGAACTAAACAGGGGTGCGTTTCCCAAAAGCATCGTTGGCTAACTATGATCGCAATTCCCATTGAACTCTATAGGTAACGACGGAACTTGCGACCATAGTTGGCTAATGATGCTATCGGGAAACGCACCCCAGAGCGTTACTGACAGACTGGGAAGAGAGGAGCCGCAACAATGAGGAGAATAATCAACATTCGAGCCAGAAAACCTGTTCTAGTAGAGCCTGAAAGCAATGTGTGTGGTGTGTGTGTTGAGTGTTGATGACTGACTTGCAGGTCTCCTGTAGGTTCTTCCAGGTGTGTTGACAAAAACAATATTAAGACTTTGTAAGAAGACAAAATATAACCTCTTTAAAGCAAGTGAATGGCCAAATTGTGTTTTGATTAGCGATGCAGTCAGTGTCTATTTCTGTTGCCATCCGTTAATCGCAATATAATCTTTGTTACTTCAGATTCTGATGTCAAACAAAGTCTGAGCTTTCCAATTTCCAAACACTACTTTTAGTGCTACTTTTACTATTTAATGTATGTTTGAATATATCAAGTTTTTATTACAACCACCCTGTTCAAATTTCAGCAACAAATTGGAGTAGAAAGGGTTTGTTCCTTTTTAGATGAAATTGATTGATTGTCAAATCAACTTTAGTTTTGGATATCTGTTTCTTTTCGGTTTCAGTAAAAAAGTTAATTTCGATGCACCAGTTTCTACGTCTTTGAGGTCTGCAGACTTCAGTAGCTGTATCTCTAATGTGAATAGACTTCAGCATGCGGTTCCTCGCTAACAGACTGACTCAATCTGGCAGAGACGCCTCGTCCAATATAAGGTGGAAATTGGTCTCAGGTGTCGAGTATGTCCAAACGCATGTCTGCAACTGCTGTTAGAGGCCATTTCTCACCTCATTTATTCTAATAGATGTGACAGATGAACTTTTGGAGGCCCAGTTAGTGGAAGAGCTTCTGTTCTTCTTGCATAGATGCTTTAGCATCTAAAACGATCAATGGAAGTTTGTCAGGAGACAGTCATAAATGCTCTTTGTGTTTCGAAATGTGTTAGTTGCACTAGTCTTTATCTTTCTTCTTTTCCAGGCCAGCTATCACGACATTTTGAGAGAGTCTTATTGATGAAGTTGCATATTTATTGTGGAAACCTGTATAACAACATGCCAAGTTTAACGGCACATGCATGTGAAAGGAAACCCTATTGCCGCTTTTGAGGACGGAGGTTTGTTACCCTTAAGGTTACTACTGTTATCAATATCTATAACCAAGATGAAAACTTCAAGCAATGAAAAAATATTTTCCCTATTTAAAAGTAAAAGGAGATTTTGCAAATGAACCAATAATCGGTGGAGTCTGTACAAAACACTCAACCACAATTTACCCGTTGCATTTTCTGATAACGTGCCGTGTGTGCCATTTTTGGGTGAACTATCCCTTTAAGGGCCGATAAAAGAACGATAACTATAAAGTTTTAGTAATCATTCTGATTCTATGAGAATAGGAAAGTCTACATCGCAACAACACAAATCACTTTCAGAATGTTTTTTTTTTTTTTTCAGTTGATGAATGATAAAAACATTGACAGCCAATCAGAATCCGCCAGATTTGAACAAGCTCGCACATTTAAAAGGAGTAGATGACAGAATTGCATATGCTAATGTACTTTCTTTATAGTTGTCATTCTTGACCCGAGCAAAACTTTCTAGACTAAATATAAATTCAATTCACATTTATTTGCATAGCGCTTTTCACAATACACATCGGGCCCTATTTTAACAATCTGAAACGCAAGTAACTTTGTGGGCGGGTCTTGGGTGCTGTTGCTATTATACCGGCGGGATAAATTACTCTTGCGCCCGACGCCAGTCTAAAATGGGTTGATCTGAAGTAGCTTCATTACTCATAGGTGTGGTTTGGGCGTAACGTGAAATAAACCAATCAGAGCGTCATCTCACATTCCCTTTAAGAGCAGGCGCACTTGTTCCATGGCGGATTGCTATTATAACGGCGGATTTGCCAGGAGCGGTTCACAGCCGAGGAGACCGACGTTCTCGTCAGGGCCGTAAAACACAGAGAAGTGACATTGGGGATGGAGAAACACACACAGATTAGCTTCGGTTAAACAGGCGTATAATAATTTGGGTAAATGTGTAAGCTAGATTTATGCCTATTTTTTCACATCTTCATGGACACAACAATGATTTCCCTCATGTGGTAATATTTTTCCTTGTAATAATGTATGATTTTCTAAAAATGAAAACTGCTGCGTCTGTGTGTAGATGAGAGAAGCAAAGTGTATGTGCGTTGTGCACACGCTACATTATGGCCAAGCATGCGCCCTTAAAATAGCATCTGAACACGCCACTGACTTTAGACGCGGTTTCTCCTGGTCAGTGGCGGAATTGTTTTCTGAAACTGCATCTGAAATAGCACCAGGGAACGTTTGCGCCGGAACACGCCTCCTCTTTTCGCTGAACCGCCCCCGGGAGCGCAAGTTCATTCCCTAATTTACCGACGTGGGTCTGTGGAGGGAAAAGTCCGCTGTGCGTCGGGTGCAAAATAGGAATGATACATGTGTCGGTGTACAAAGTCAATTGCGCTGAGGTCAAGATAGGGCCCATCGTTTCAAAGCAGCTTTACAGAAAAGAGTCCACACTGCAATTTAGAGTGATCTGTTATCAGAGGTAACTAAGTTATGTATTTCAGAAATGCACATATACAAATCAGTTAGCTTTAGCTTAATTAAAAAAATGTAATAATAAACTAATTATGCACCTTTAAAACTTACTCAAACTTAACTGTACTTAAAAATCCAAATATCAACTCCAAAATTGTGACATTTTCTAAACTGCATTGGCCAAACTTTTGCGTCTATGTTTGCGTATTTGCATAAATTTGGTATCGAGCTCTTAAGGTCCACTCACAAGCCAAAGGTCGCTGTGGATTTGGTGTGACCCATTCTCACTTCCATCAAAAAAAGTCAATACAAATGCCATGGAGCCAAATTTAAAGTTATTTGTCGTAAAGTCGACGCGGGGGCGTGAGTGACTCATCTCTATATGCGACTCGATAAAGAGTTTATTCTATTTCAGACAAGTGACATTTCCAGCTCACTCCTGCAGATCGCAGACAGAGAAGATCGCATGCGTCAGTCATCGAAACCCTGCAGTGGAAATGCTGGCCAGTGAAAGACGCTGTGAAATGTTTAGAGCTGTGAAACAGCAACCACAGCAGCCACACACACACACACACACACACACACACACACACTGGCTGTATGTGGTGTTCCCTGTCATTAAAGCATTATCCAGCACAGTCTGTCTGGCCCTCAGGGAATCCCCTGTGTTCTCATCCGTGTCGGCGTGGGAGAATCATGGTGCATGTTGGGTGTTGGAACAGTTTAGTTTGTGATGTGCATCTATGTCTCGAAGAAAGAGGAAAAATGTTATTGCTCAGAGGTTGTTCTTTGATATCACTGGATTTTTTTTGACTTATGTATCAACTTTTCCCCCAAAATTGAGTCAAATGAGATTATCATGCAGTTAATGCATGCAGTAAAAGTATACTTAAGGTTGCATGCTTATGCATTATTCTGCTTTTGCATTCTATAGCCCTATTCGGACGGGATTAACTTTACCAGGGTAGATGGAGTAATTTTACCACAGGACGTCTGTAATATTAATGGCCAATTCACACAGGATGAGATATCTCAGTAAAACTAGCAGAAGTGGGAGAGTAACTCGATTTACGCACCGCCGTCACCCTCCTGTCGTCATGTGCGTATTATGTTGCTTCCTGATATCACGTGCGCAAACACATATAACCTATATTTATTTATATATATAAAACAGTTATGTCCGGTCAAACAATGTATTAATTAACTTCAACTTGGTAAAAGGCACTTACCTAACGCTAAAAGATGTTTCATGCCTCTAACAAGTGCTTTCGATCTTCTTTCTGATCTGAATGGTGTGGAAAACACTTGAGTTTTGCCACAGACTCGTCCCAGCGACTAGAATGCAACTGAATGCTCTCCATACTCACTCCATACTCCATAAAAACCACGGAAAACTACTTTTAAACAGGAAATGACTCAATATTTACGTACATATTTACAGCGGGTCTATTCGCATGGGATTAGTATCACCTGACGTCATTTTTCCGGACCTTTTTACTGAAGGTAAAAGTCGCCGTAATCTTCACTGACATTGTCCGTAATGATCACTGAGATACACATTCGGACGGGACTAAAATCACTGAGAAGCTCTGGTAATTATTACTTTACCCCTCCTCTCCATGTTAAACTAGTCCCGTCCGAATAGGGCTTATGCCATTGAAAATTCTTCCAGTAATGTTATTCTGAGTTAATCTGGTCTTTAATAACGTTCTCTAAACGTTATTTACACATCATTCATGGAGTTTTTTTCTGAAACATATTAGTTGGATGTTCGTCTAGCATTCTTTAATGTTACTACTTGTTTCAGAACGTTCAGAGAACATTCAAAAGTAACGTGTCCAAATTGTTTGCAGAATGACAAAATAAAGTGTTTTCTCCTTAAAACTGCAGTGAACCAAAGACAGTCTCAAAAACACGCTTTGAAATCGCTGGTGTTTCTGACGTCACAAACTACCTTGTAACCAATCAGATCAACGTGTGATCGTCAACCAGTGGATCTCTGAGCTGAGTGAGTGAGTGGAGGCGGGGCTCATTTGCATATTCATAGAACCGCGTATACTAAATGAGGCAAGGGTGTCTAGTTAGATTTTTTTTTTTTTCAAGGATACAATTATTGACTACAGGGGGACTTTTTTTTTTCATATAGTTTCAACTGTATAGAATACAGTTTTCATAACTTAATGGGAACATCAGCAAAACGTTCATATAATATTTTTATTAGCTGGAATGGTGCATAGTTTTAGTGTATATTGCATGATTTGGGACACAACTCTACTTTAAAGTACAAAGACATTTTTATCAGTGATAACTTCTGGAGAGAAATGGTGCACAAGGATGAAGCTTCATAGTGTGCATGTGCCTAAGCGTTCGCATCAAAACTTTGGGCGTAAGACTATAGAACTGTGGAAAGCAGCTCCTATCATTTAATGAGAAATGTTCAAGCTCATATTGAGATCTCTGGCTTGATTGTAGATCTGACTTTGATTCGTACAAGACTTTGTTGAGGGGTCATTTTCTCAGGAGAAACATCTGAGAAGCAGGAGACTTTCTCTGTATTTAATCTCATTGCTGTTTATAGGCAACAAGTGAGATATTTAAGAGGTCTCATTTGTGAATTTTCTATGGGAAGCGTCATGCAAAACATGTTGAGCCCCATTTGAAAAGTGGGCCACACAGAGAGCGTCTCATCACTGTGTTCTGGAACTAAACAGCATCATTGTTCTGTTTTCCTCCCACGAAGCCCTGGAAACCTCACAGCTAATCTGTGAAGAATGAGGCCTGTGACATTTTCAGCAAATGCATTCATAATCCTGCAGTTCTGTCAGATCACTTTAAGTCGTTTCCTGGGTTTTTAACATTTTCTAAGGATAATGTGAGTGGCACTACTACTACAAAAAAAAAGTTTGACTTTTTACTGCCTTGTTGTCCAGTACAATTAAAATTGCAGATTTTGACTGCCAGTTCATCTACTGTCATGGCAGAGCAACAGTCTGAAGAGGATCTTGCTGAGTACTTGTAAGTTAGTTAGTCATTCATTTCCTAAATAATAACACGTTCGGTTTAATGTCGGAGGCATTTGAATGTAACTATATTGAACCTATGAGTTATAAGGTTTGTCATCACCAAATAAATGCAAAGTCAGCATGAAATGGAAATTCACAGATAAAAAAAAAGCATGTTATTGATCTTATTGTGAAGATTCATTCGTGCATGTTTCTTTTTTGACCTCTAAATCTCTGGTGACGTAATCATTTAGTCCGCTTAAACTCCGCCCCTGTTAGCTCAAGCTCATCTGCATACACCTGAGTGCCACGCCCACATCTCAACATCCAATCAACCGATGCGTAGAACCAAGTCCCTTACATTTATTCTTTGGATAAAGAAGAAAAGATCTGTCGGTAAAGTCCCCCTGTGGTGAAATCCAGCTTTTAATGTTGTTTATGTGTCTATGTGGTGTTTTTAATATGCTTTAACCCTTTATGGGGCAAGTAACCATATTTAGTCACTTCTGCACACATTCAAAATGCCCCCCCCCTGCCTCCGTTTGGAGTGCTAGAGTCATGTAGTTTGCTCTCAGCCAATCAGGGGAGATCAAGCTATCTGACAGATATTGACATCAAGGCATCTGACCAATCAGCAGTGGCCTGGCGCACCTCAAACACAGCCATCTTGCAGAAATCAAAAATATTGCTTTTTTGAACCTGGCTTCTCCCACAGTTATAGTAATAACATCATAACTAAACATGGTAAGTTGATGTAACTCACAAATTATTTGGTTGAATAGTTGTGTTAAAGATTAGGATTGCTGTTATTTGCATAGCATTTGTAAAAATTAGCTTAATGATTGGCTGAAAACTAAATGCACCATATTTGATCATATGCCCCGTTTACCTAAGTCGAGGAAGTGTCCATTTTTAGACATATGCCCTATGAATGTATGTTTTTTTTTAATTATAGTTAAATGGCATACACGGGTGCTTATTGTTCGTGTGAGGCCTAGTACTGTGTGAATTGATTTTAATTACTGAATATTGGTTTGTGATAAAACGCAATTATGAGCAAATATAAGCTCATGACCATAGGTGAGAGTAGGAACGGAAAATCGACCGGAAAATCGAGAGCTTCGCTTGGCAGCTCCTTCTTCACCACGACAGACCGGTACATAAACTGCATTACTGCAGAAGCTGCACCAATCCGTCTTCAATCTCCCGTTCAGGCCTTCCCTCACTCGTGAACAAGACCCCAAGATACTTGAATTCCTCCACTTGAGGCAGGAGCTCTCCACCAACCTGAAGTGAGCAAGCCACCCTTTTCCGACTGAGGACCATGGCCTCGGATTTGGAGGTGCTGATTCTCATCCCAGCCGCTTCACACTCGGCTGCAAACCATCCCAGTGCATGCTGAAGGTCCTGGCCTGAAAAAAACTTGTTAGCGCCAACTAGTGGCAGATTTCTTTCAAAATTCTTACAGACCTCTAGGGCCATGAGTCGAACATGCCCATCGAGTTTCGTTCCGATCGGCCTCCGTTAACCTTGTCTAATAGGTGCTCAAACTTCATTGGCCGATGGCGGCCATGTTTTTTGAGATACTCCAATGTCCTCATAGACATACATGGCACCTTGGACCAAGACACTGCATACCAATTTTCAAGTCAATCGGACTAACGGTGGTTATAGCCTGTTTTATGTTTTTTTCATGTTATAGCGCCACCATGTGTCCAATCGCCGCGGATTTTTTACTGTGACCTCAGATTGACCTATTACACATGTGTACCAAGTTTGGTGAAGATACCTCATTTACTTCTGGAGTTATAGCCGTTTTAGTAAAATAGGCCCCTCCCACAACGTACGTTTTGGCGTCCCTTATCGTCCGTGAATTGAAATGTCAACTTTTTTTTCGATAATTATTGATATTCAGACTCTAGAGAACATTTCTGCACTGGTTTGGTTCCGATCGGGCGAAAAACCTGATGAGGCCAGCACGACAACATCATCCGCAAAGAGCAGAGATGAAATTGTATGGTCCCCAAACCTGAAACCCTCCGGCCCCTGGCTGCGCCTAGAAATTCTGTCCATAAAAATTAACAGAACCGGCGACAAAGGGCAGCCCTGTTGGAGTCCAACATGCACCGGGAACAAGTCTGACTTACTGCCGGCAATGCGAACCAAGCTCCTGCTCCTACAGGGACCGGATAGCCCTTAGGAAAGGGCCCCGGACCCCATACTCCCGGAGCACCCTCCACAAGATGCCCGTATCAGTACCTAAAGACAGAGATGTCTCTAAATAAATGTTCCTTGCAGTTTGTGCCTATAATAAATAAATGTTCCTTGCAGTTTGTGTGTATTTGTCATATATTTTTTTAATTCACTCTCTGTAATTTATTTTACCCTAGACAGGCAAGTGCTCATATATGGTAACTTCATTGACCTTGATTTGCAATGCAAAGATGAAAAAAATTGAGAACATTTTTTTTTGTTTAAATGTCCTTTAACATCCCCCATTAGGTTTCTGAGGTGAAAAATTTGAATTTCCAAATATTTCAATGAGTGCCCTATAAAGGGTTAAGACAAAGCATGTGTAAATTCATAAGTCGACACCATTGCTGAGTATTTCCTCCTTAAAACTGCAGTCTCAAAAACACACTTTGAAATCGCTGGTGTTTCTGACGTCACAAACTACCTTGTAACCAATCAGATCAACGTGTGATCGTCAACCAGTGGATCTCTGAGCTGAGTGAGTGAGTGGAGGCGGGGCTCATTTGCATATTCATAGAACCATGAATACTAAATGAGGCGAGGGTGTCACATTACACTCAAGATATTTTAAGGCATGAAGATTTTTTTTTCCAAGGAAAAAACTTTTAAATATGTCATTTTGGTGATCAAAGATGAGTTTTAAGAGATGCAATTATTGACTACAAGGGGACTTTAAATAATAGTGATGCTTGACTTAGCAAACACAACTTTTAAGAGTACACTTTTGGCCTCTCCAAGCAATATTTACAGTGTTTGTGAAATGCAAAGTTTTTCTTGCGCTGGTTCTCCGAGCGAAGGTGATTAAGATGCAGCACAGTTTTGTAATTCCAGCCCCATTATTCCACTCTCTCTGCTCGAGAAACGGCCAAGATGTAGTTGGCCTACGGAGGAAGATGCCATTCACTGAGTTTTCCAGCACGGATGAAGCCCACCAACAACATCCACTGGAGAATTCATGCTGACATACGCGACACACGCCAAACAATGCACAATAAATACAGTATTACATATGAGCCAGGGATGCCAAAGACAAGCAGTAAGGAGAGAGAAAGTTAAGTGTTGTTGAATTCCTGGCTCTACATGAGAAGCTTTGTCCTGGATTGAGTTTCACCCTCAACTCGCTGCCACACAAAGCAAATCGGACACATCACACGGCTAATAATAGCCAGAGCGAACACCACAAATTAATTACAGACTTCAGATCTTCCATCAGCGTATGTGTGCAAGACAGTTCCATGTGAAGCATCATGGAGGTCAGATGAACACGCTAAAACACACAAGACATGCGCTCAAAGAGAAATGTATCTGGGTCGAGTGGGAAGGACTGCAGATTCAGAAGGGATTTGAGATTCTTGGAAGTGGGTTTTAAACCATGACATTTCAAAATCAGATTTGGTCCTACGTTTGGCTGCAAGGGGGGGGTTTCTACCAAAAATGTAATTTCTGTCATCCATTATTCATCCTCATGCTATTCCAGGTTTGATGCGGAACACAAAAGACGTTTTGCAGCGTTAAATAAGTATCATCCTACTCTTTGTGTGAGGAACAGGCCAAAATCTAGGGCTTTATTCACTAAAAATCCCAGTTTTAACTAGAGATGCATGATATATCGGCCACCATATCGGTATCGGCCGATATGTCAATTGTTATCGGCCCGATAAGAACATTTGGACGATATATTGATCGATATATTGATATTATAAAGCTGATAAATAATGTATTATTTCCTTCAGCTGAGACGCTTCAGATGCGCACTGTTCAACATGATGGGGTTTGAATTGCTTGAAATATGATTGGAATCACTTAAAAAAAGGAAAATATGGTTAAGTGCAACAAGTCTGTCATATCGGCTACATAAAATTATAATGAAAACATTATAATTGTGTGCTTGGGACATGACTTTTAATGGTGAGACTTTTGTTTTTGTAATCAGGCTCTCAAAAATTGGGATTTGGATTTATCGGCCAATATATCGGTTATCGGCTTTCAAATATACAAAATTATCGGTATCCCTAGTTGTAACTCAAAACTCATGCATCAGGTCATTGTTGTTTTTGGACAAGTTTAACATTTTATTGAAATTAGTTTAAAATAGACTATGTCGAATATCATATGCAACATTAAATACAACTCATCTAATACAGCCTTTTAATATCACTATACTTTTCCGCTAGACTGTTACTCGTTTCCATTGCAACCATTTAATATACTTATAAAGTGACAACTTCCTCTTTGTAGTGGGCGAGAAGTAATCAGGAGCATCTTGTGCTAATTCAATTAGCACAGACTGGTCTTAATTACAGCCCTTCAAAGAGGATTCTTAAAAAAAAAAAACTCTTATTGTAGTTCACTAAAATGCGTTCCATATCTGTCTATTTCAGCTCTGTCTCCACAACAAACTGTGAACACACACATGTGGAAGCATTTTAACTGTAGAATTCGTCTCAATGCTGTAATAAAGCAAAGACTCTTTTAAATGCGCAACATATTGCATCTTCTCTCTTTGATGAGCAATATCAAATCTTGCTAATTAATTTTTCCAGTTGAGTGCAACTTAGCATGTGTTATCCGGTTATGTAGTCGGACATGATCCAGTTATATACAGTTAAATGTAATTATAGTTTGTAGCAGACAAATTTCTTCAAATTATCTTTCAGTTATTTGGGCATAATGTGTTTTGGGGAACAACGGGAAGTGATGATGTGGAGTTAAAGGAGCAGTTCACCCATAAATGAAATTCAATCCATCGTTCCAAATGTTTCCATACTTGGCTAACATTTTTCTGTCCATACAATGAAAGTCAATGGGGTCCAATGTTGTTTGTACCTTGAACGTCTAGAATTTTTTGCTTTTGTACTGCATTTTGTGTCTTTGCCAGTCTGAGAAAGCGCCTGCTTGACTATTTAATGCAAGCCAACAGGAAAACGAACTCATTCGCTTTCCCTGCGAGTGTGTGATTATTAAAGTAGCCATCGTTTCTGTTGGACTCGGGAGCAGAGGAACATGTGATGCTAGGCCTTAAACTGACCTCATAACATCCATCTTCCTTTTCATGCCTTCAAAAAGACGGATGTGTTTAAAGTGGGATGCCTGGTATGAGTATAAAATACCTGCTTTCCACAGAAACCACAGTCATTTACCCTTAAAGAGGAAAAACTCAGGAATTCGACTGACCTCCGGGTCAAAAATTGCTCTTGTGTGTTTCGTCTGGAAAGAAAGTAGATCGTTGAGGAGCGCTATACGAGTGTGTTGGCTGCTAAATCCCACCGGCACTGCCAGG
>NC_140212.1:1295312-1300312 GCF_951802725.1 Rutilus rutilus
ACTGAAGGAAGCCTGTAAAACATATACATCACTCTTTATCATCAGTGCTCTTCCCTTTTAACCGTCGGGACGGGGAAGAGTGTGTGCTATTTACACACACTGCAAAACAATCATGTTTTTGTCTTGTTTTCCATTACAAGTATCTATACTCTTAAATTAAAGAGGCTTTTGGAAAGTCCAGGCTCTACTAGAACAGGTTTTCCTGCTTGAATGTTGATTATTCTCCTCATATTCTCCATTGTTGCGGCTCCTCTCTTCCCAGTCTGTCAGTAACGCTCTGTTTACTTCCTGTCTCTATGAAGCCCCTCCTTCTGAAAAACACACTGTGCTCTGATTGGTCAGCTGGAGCAGTGTGTTGTGATTGGTCGAGCGCTTTGGGAAATGTCCCGCCCCTTTCCATAACCGCCAGTTTCAACACACTACTGACTAACTCAACCAGGCCCCGCCCCTTTATTCTGCGCATGAATTATTTAAATGAGGAATATTGTGACGTGTTTGTAGTCGGAATATTTGTTCTTGTTTTAAGGATAAACTCAATACGTTTTGATACAAGGGCAATTTGCTTTCTCAAGTAAATGTATCTTGATTTAAGAGTGTGTGTGAATCCGGCACAGGAGAGACGGACACACACCACAACAGACAGTAATTGAGGTGTTTTGTGAATAGGATCTGTCTGTTGTTCCTTCAAAGAGAAAACCGGAGCGCCTCGAGCTAAATGACGTGAGAAGTTCTGTCAAAATCTGTGGCGTTTGCCAGCGTTAGTAAACACAAACACATTCGTATGCAGAAACATCTGAAGCCAATCAAAACTTAAGAAATACCTACACAACAGTTAGTGGTTTGAAGCCAGCGTGAATTTATTGTTGTAATCTGAAGTATTAAAATAAACAATCTAGGGAATTATTAATTATATCTTCTAACAAAAAGGCGGAGCAAGTTATTATATTTTGAGAATGATTATGACAGCAAACATTTGCTTATATAATGTAGACTGATGAATCATTCTCAATAAGACCAGGAACATGCATTAAGAAAGTAAATGGAGTCTGTTTTGACTTAAAACACAAGCGAGAATCAGACACATCCAGGCGAAGATGATGCTCACTACAACACACTCATTTTGTTCTTTTGTGAACAGATCGACCTGTAAATTATTCCACAGATCTTCAAGAGAAAATCCAAAATTGTACGTATGCCTGTTTAGCTTTTTACTTCTGCCGATTGTATTTAGGCCTTAATTTGTGTTTGTGAAGATGAACAAAACGTGTAAGAATCATAAACTGCTGTTAGTCACAGAGAAATTGATAATTCAGCAATAATCCAAAAATCCAAATGGGAAAATCCCATTTCTTCACTGTAAAAAATTTGTAACACTCCCAAATCAAAAATTTCAATTGACCGATAACATCTAAATTTTTCAATTGGCCCAAGTGAAAATCTGTACATTTAATTTTAGAATTTACAGAATTTCACTTGGGCCAATTGAAAAATTTAGATGTTATCGGTCAATTGAAATTTTTGATTTGGGAGTGTTACAAATTTTTTACAGTGTTCCCAGTTTTTGTCGAGGGAACCACTTCGAAATTTCACATATATACAATATATTATATTTATATCATTATGATATTATTATTTTTTTAAGTTTACGAAATTCCGCCATCACTGCAGCACTCGATTTCTTACAATATTTGATTTTAAATAAACACCTATTTCTGATTCATCAGTGAGGGATGAAAGTGAGGATGGGAGAGTTGTGTCTGATTTAATTAGTGAGATCCTGAAGAATTGGATCGGCTCCGGAAACGAGGGAGACGGGGTGAGGAAAGGCCAAACGCATCAGCTGGGAGGAATTCCTCGAATTCTCTGCACACGTCTGTGCGTGGGACGAACACTAATGTAAAAGACAGCTGTGAAAATCAATTAATCTTGTTGAACGAGAAGCCGTAATGAGTCACGCTTCTGGGAAAGAGGAAGTTGCGCATGTGACAAACCAATGGACCTTTGAATTAAGAATTAACACTTGTCCGGAGACCAAAATTAATTTAGAGTGATATTAATACATACAGATCTCGTTTAACCATTAAAGTAATTGGTTAATCATTTACTCACCCTTTCATTGCAAACCCATATGATTTTTCGTTTTTTTTCGAAACTTTTTTGCGAAACATGTAGTTACCATAGTAATAACAGTAAATTATGCATAATTACATGCAACTAACCCTAAACCAAACCCTAATCACACCCTAACCCTATAGTAAGTACATGTAGTTAATTAATATCACTCAGTACTGAAATAGATAATTACACTGTAACACTTTATTTTAAGCTGTCTCTGTTACAAAGTAATTATACATTTTGGTAATGAATAATATTAAGTAATTACATGTGCTTACTATTGTGCTTACTATTAGGGTTAGGGTGTGATTAGGGTTTGGTTGAGGGTTAGTTGCATGCAATTATGCATAATTTACTGTTATTACTATGGTAAGTACATGTAACATATGTAACAAGGACACTGTAAAAAAGTGTTACCAAATAAAGTGTAACCGAAAAATCATATGGGTTTGCAATGAAAGGGTGAGTAAATGATTAACCAATTACTTTAATGGTTAAACGAGATCTATATGTATTATTATCACTCTAAATTAATTGTGGCACTATTTTGGTCTCCGGACACTGGCAGTTTTTAAGTGTTAATAAACTAAAACTAGACAGTTTTAACAGTAACCAGATTGGAAAATTCAGTCGAGACGATGATCTCTGGAGTATATATCCACCGTCACACATAGAAATATAATGAAAAATAGAAAGTTCGATGCAAAATAAACCCCCGTACGGCTCCAGAAATGTGCTGAGTGACGCGCGCTCACGGCTGGCCAGAGCTAAAGATCAGGCGGTGCGGAAAAGGTCTTTGCTTACGCGTGTCTGAAATCTGGCACCGAAAGGCCAACAATAGCCTTCAGTCACACACACACACACACACACACACCTGCACAAGCCGACAAACTACATCACCTGAGGAGCTTTAGCGCACAGATGACTACCTACTAACCCCAAATGTCAGCTGACTTACCTTTCACAGGTAAAAGCACAAAGGAGTCCAGCAGCTTGAAGACCTCGCTCTTCAGGAGACGTGTTGTTTACTGACCGGTTATAACAGTAGCTAATGTGAAGGTTAAAGAAAGTTGACTGCTTTTATTAGCATTATGAAATAGAGCTGTGTAGGCATTGCATTCATTTCATTTTATATCTTTTTTTATAATGCAATTCAATGCAATAACTAAATTTCATATCAGACTGCGTCTTAAGGCCCGTTCACACCAAGGATGATAACTATAATGATAAAGATGTCATTTTTAGAAGAAAAATCCAGCTTTTAATGTTGTTTATGTGTCTATGTGGTGTTTTTAATATGCTTTAAGACAAACCATGTGTAAGTTCATAAGTCGACACCATTGCTGAGTATTTCCTCCTTAAAACTGCAGTGAACCAAAGACAGTCTCAAACACACGCTTTGAAATCGCTGGTGTTTCTGACGTCACAAACTACCTTGTAACCAATCAGATCAACGTGTGATCGTCAACCAGTGGATCTCTGAGCTGAGTGAGTGAGTGAGTGGAGGCGGGGCTCATTTGCATATTCATAGAACCGCGAATACTTAATGAGGCAAGGGTGTCGTGTTACATTCAAGATATTTTAAGACATGAATAATGTTTTTTCAAAGAAAAAAAAACGTTAAATATGTCATTTTGGTGATCAAAGATGATAAAATGATTGACTACAGGGAGACTTTGGTTCACAGCAGTTTAAAGGAGAAAATACTGTTGACTTAGCAATAGTGTTGACTTATGAATTTGCACATGTTTTGTCTTAAAGCATATTAAAAACACCACATAGACATAAAAACAACATTAAAAGCTTGATTTTCACCTCAGGGGGACTGTAAAATGTTCTTCACACTCCTCAAAAAGTTTCTTTTTAAAACTGTTCATTGGAAGGTCCCAAATGTTTCCTCTGTGGCGTTTCTGAGTGTATATAAGAAGAAGAAAAAAAACTCCTGAAAGAGTTCTGCCGCTCTTTGGCCACATCTGTCTCTCATGTAAACAGAGAGGAGTTGATTCTTGAGTCTTTGTTAGGACTCCCAGTCGTCACCTCCCATTCTCTCTCTCTCTCTCTCTCTCTCTCTGAGACAGTTTAGAAACTTTCCCATCACAGTATTGGTGGGTTGATCTGACTCCTCTATAACAGAAGTGAGTCAGTCAGTGCCGGACAGACCACCTGGAACACACACACACACACCAATCTCCTCTGGATTCTCGTGGTCGAGATCATCTCAGAGAAACCAAAGGACGTAATGCTGAAGGACTCGTTCACCTGGACTCATTGATTTGTTTGTTTGTGTTTGATCGCAGCCTGGAAACTTTGAGGAGACTCGCGCTCTGTCTCGCAGGACAGAAGAGACCGAGACACAGACATCATTGTGAGTACGTTTCTCTCCTGTTGCTCATCATGGGGCTTTTGGGGTTTTTGTTGTGGACTCACTGGCATTCCAACATGTTGAACTGGTTTAAGTTAAAGCCGCCGTGTCTCTCTGAACTCGTCTTCAGTGTGTGAAGAGAAGTGCACTCTTATAAATAAAGGGTCATCAATGTTCCCATGAAGAACATCTTCAACTAATATCTCAACATTCTTAAATCAAGACACGCTAACTTGAGAAGCAAAATGACTTGTCTTGATTTCTGGAAAATTGATCAAAATTAAGTAAGTAAAAAAAAAAAAATTCTTAATAACCTTAATTCAAGTGGAAAACAAGATCATTTTCATGCATGAACTCACTTACGGTAATTTTGATAAAATGTTGCTTCTGAAGTATAATTTATTTTATTTTATTTTAAGAATGTTTAGATATTCGTACTGGAAAACAAGGCAAACAATGCTGAGTAAGTTTATGCTTTAAACTATACAAAAAAAAAAGAAATCTCCCAGTGAGGGTCAAAAAA